>NC_051234.1:7717129-8017129 GCF_015220715.1 Pygocentrus nattereri | reverse complement strand
AAGACACCTAACCCCCAACTACTTCCTGGGTGCCATCAATAGGGCTGCCCACCACTCCAGGCAAGGGTGTTCACTGCCCCTAGTGTGTGTGTGTGTTCACTGTGTATGTATATGGGGGTTTCAATGCACAGGTGGGTTAAATGCCAACCATGATAATGGTTCTGAAATCTATTCTATTGTATTTCATCTTTGAAGGTGTTGAAAAACATCCCTGTATATTTCTTTGACAATTGAAAGCAATGGAAGGAAAGGCCTCTGACTTTTGCGCAGTGCTGTACAAACATTTAAAATGAACAGTATACAGTTCTTCACGTGTGGTGGTTTCATCTGCCAGCTTTCCGTCGGGTTATGCACATGGCAGCCAGGCATGTGCACAAAGCATTACGAGTGAGAAGACTGTGAAGGATACTTCAGTAGTTTTCCTGAAATGTCGGCTGCATTTCTGGGCTGCGTTTGAAGGATCCCTCTGATCAGAGCCTGGCTTTTGCACTGCGGCGTTTTGATGATACATGTTCGTTCAATTTGCAGACTCAAACTTTTGATGCTAATCCTTAAAAGTTGTCGCTGTTAGCAGTACTTTTTGTGAAATGCACTCGCCACTCGCCGCCGAAACCTTTTTGAAAGAATCAAATGAAACCAGTTTGAAAGAATCAGCTTGGTGAACTGAACTGAGCGTCTTGTTGCTAGCTGCATAAATCACAACACAACTCCGAAAAAACAAAAGAACAGAAAAGAATTGGTGGCGTTCTATGGGTGTCACCTTCGTAAGCACATTCGTACCATGTTATAATGCATGCATAAGGCATAATAACGTAGCTATAAATGTTTATATAAAAAAACTATTATACATGATAGAGCCCTGCTTATTATAAGTAGGGATCATAAATTATAATAGCTCATAAGTTGTATTTTGTCTGCTCTAAGTGAGGTGTACAGTACTAAAGCCTCCTCCAGTCTTAATTGTGAGGCTTTAGGTTGAAGTATTTACTGAAGTATTTCCTGAAACACTTAAACATACAGAATAAAACACATTACAGGCTTCAAATGTGAGATTTTAAACTAATGCTGCCATCAGTGTTTTACCCAATGTGGGAAAGTTAATGTACACCACCGTTAGCCTGGCACTGACTTAACACTGCATATCCAATAGAAGGCTAGCAGAAATTACTATTACTGTATGGCTGGACAGCATCTAAATAGTCAGGACTGAAGCCCCAGATGTCTTTACATTCTCCAAGCTGGGACTGACTTCTTTCACATTGACAGTATATGTTATTAACACTGCTTATAATGCATAACATTAACCATTCATAATGTATAATACATGTTATAAAGTGTAATTCAGTGCCATATGAATGCATCATAACATGTTATAAGTGTGTTTATAGATGCTTACAAACGTAACATTTATAGAAAGTGTTGCTGAATCTTTTACCAGACTTCAGACTGTAGAAGGTAGTTCTATTAGTAGCCAGCTTTCTTTCCCCCTCTGTATGCGTGTTTATCAACTTTCTGTCCTTGTCCCCATTTTCCGTATAAAGGCACGCCATACGTGTATGAATGTACATGTTGTCAAGCGGTTCTACAGCCCTGCATCTGCTGAATTCAAAAGCGCGTCCTCCGTTAATCTTTAATGGGCCTGTCAACCTCCTCGGCTGTAGCCTCGCTCTTTATGTGGTTATTTATTTGGGCCCTGGCTGTGTCATAAAGCAGATGCTAATGTGTCTGATCTCTGCGAGGGGCTCCTCTCTAGCCACGATCGCACGCTGCTAACTGTTCTCCACCATAAAAACATGCAGCATTTCTGAATGAAGGTTAAAAGCACCATAAACTCTCTTAAACTCACGTTTAGAGGATACGTCTGTCTGTTTTAGGTGTTTACAGTGCCCTAATCCGAGGCAGGTTAAACTCCAGTTCATACAGCAAGTGAGTCATTCTCACTGTGGAAGAAGCAGCTCAGTGGGGATCCACTTGTGTTTTCCCATTGGGTTCTGGCTTTCAGGCTGTAATGGTCATTAAGACTTCAGTCCAGCTGTAACATGATAGAAGTAGGGGTCTTCGTGGCAAAAAGGGACCACATAGCAGCTCTGACTAGGCGACTATAGATGCTGAAGGATTGTGGATATCTGGTTGACCATGGCTTGATTCCACAGCTCCACAGGAGACGTTGACTGGGTGAAGCTGTAGATCGCACTGACTTGCTATGCTAAATGGTTCTCTCTTTTAGGCTGTCAGGTGGCTCTGATGAGTTGATGTCTGTAGTGATTATTTGTTCCCTAAAGTCTACAGCACACTGGACATGCTGTGCCAAGCCGTTGCAGTGCCACTTAGCATTTCGCAATGGCTGCATTAAATTAAACTCAGGCTGCAAAATCCTTCGTAGCACCTTGAGAAAGCCAGTCTTAGAGAAATCTAGTCTTTTAGGGTACAGTGACCAATGCTAATCGTGTGAATATTAATTGTGAATATCACTGTTGCTATAACTATATGTTGTGTGTTTGACTATCTTTATCATTCAGTGTCATGTTAGCAGGATTTGATGCTTTCACAGATCACTCAGAGTCATCTGTGGTAGGAAGTTTCCTGCTCTCACTCTGCGGTGCTCATATTCACACTGGAAGTGGTGCAGTTAGCACGTGTGAAGATTGCCTAGAAGGTCTAGAACAGTCTAACAACCACCTAGAAACAATTTAACAACAAGCTGGGAGCCAATAACAATGGGCTAGCAAAACTTTAGCAACCACCTGGTTTACCATAGCAATGGCCTATCAACAACTTAACAACCACCTGGGATCAACACATTGCTGTTTACCACAGAAATGGCCTAGCAACACTTTAGCAACCACCTGGGATCCTATCGCAATGGCCTAGAAATACTTTAGCAACCGCCAGGGATCCTATCACAATGGCCTAGCAACTTTAACAACCACCTGGGATTCTATTGCAATGGCCTAACAACATCTTAGCACCTACCTGGGACACAATAGCAATGTCCTTTTAACACTTTAGCAATCACCTGGGATGGCACTAGGATGCAATTGTGGAGAAACCAATCAACCGCAGACATTGCACAGAGGCTTTGTTCATTGTGTCGCACACGTGGCAGCTGAGCGAACTCTGCAGACAACGACGCTATGCAACAAAGCCTCTGATTGGTCGTAAAAAAGGATGGCCTAACATCACCTTAGAAACCACCTAGGATATTATAGCCATGGCTTAGCATCACCTTAGAAACCACCTGGGATATTATGGCAATGGCCTAGCATCACCTTAGAAACCACCTGGGATATTATAGCAATGGCCTAGCATCACCTTAGAAACCACCTGGGATGTCATAGGAATGGCCTAGCATCATCTTAGAAACCACCTGGGATATTATAGCAATGGCCTAGCATCACCTTAGAAACCACCTGGGATATTATAGCAATGGCCTAGCATCACCTTAGAAACCACCTGGGATATTATAGCAATGGCCTAGCATCACCTTAGAAACCACCTGGGATATTATAGCAATGGCCTAACATCACCTAAGAAACCAACTGGGACACCATTGTAATGGCCTAACATCACCTTAGAAACCAACTGGGACACCATTGTAATGGCCTAACATCACCTTAGAAACCAACTGGGACACCATTGTAATGGCCAACTAAAATCTTAGCAATCACCTCAGATAATATAGCAACAACTCAGTAGCATGCACTTTGATCACTCAACTATATTTCTGTTCTAGATCATGAGTGTTGTGTTACGTTGACATCACTAAGTGCTCTTCAGTCAGCGTGGCAAATTCAGAGGCAGTCACCATGCCAACAGCTTTACCGGTCTGAGCGACGTCCTAACGAGCGGGTCTTAATTAAGCTCTGACAGGTCTAACGGAGTTAGCGAGAACTCAGAAAAGAAGTGAGAGGACGAAATTAGGCAATGGTGGAGAGGCAGGGGAGAGGGACGGAAAGCTCTTAGCCCTAATGAGGGGTTTAGTAATGCCTGCCTTTGATAACCTGCTGCCACAGCCGCTGCCTGGCAATTTGCCCATTTCCTCATATGTGTATGCATGTGTGTCTAAAGACATAAGCAGCAAAACAGTACATGCCTTACACACAGATCAGGCACAACATTCAAACCACCTCATTGATTCTACACTCATTGTCCATGTCCGGTGTTTGAGTTTGAGAATAAAAAAGAAAAAATGACTGATTTGAGAAAAAAGAAAAAGGTCATCTACTATTCTTATTTTTATTAACAGTGGCCCTAAAACACCGTCGACTGAAAATAGTCCATCTGATGAGCTACTGTATCCGACTTTACATCTACAAGGAGGTACAGCAAGGTCACTATGTGTCTAATGGAGTGGACAGCGAGTGCATGCTGTGTTTAAAAACTCCAACAATATACAAACAACATTTGTAAATAGGGAGGATAGGTTGGTTCGAAGGGTGGTGGAGTAGTTGAGTTCAGGTGAGGCGTGGGGTGAAAGGGATGGCATGGTTGGGTGGGTTGGGGAGAGATTACAACTCTATATTGCTGCCCATAGTTTTGAAATGGGATGTCCAACAAGCTGACATAGGTGTGGGAGTCGAATGTCCACGTATTTGTGGTCGTGTAGTGCGTGTAAAGCACGTGGACGTGGCTTTAGGACATCACTTGCAGCCTGAACCTTCAGGACGGACAGGGTGTGAATCTACACCAGAGGGAGCTCATGAATGCACGTCTGCCACAACTATCAAGCTGTTTAAAGGAGCCTATAAACAGTAGCTTTTATTAAATCTATTATTTTATTAATCTTTTATTAAAGATATTTGTTAGAACAGTAAATGTAAAAAAAATTTGATAAACACATTTGATAATTGTGCTTCTTTTTTTTTAAATAACTAAAATTGCTCATTGTTTTTAGACACTGCCCAGGCCTAGACTAGAACCTCCTTCTTAGTCTGTGAAACTGGTTGTATATCTTCTGTATGTGCCTTGTTTTTTTGTTTTTTTTCTCTGTGTCAAAGGTTAACCTGATAATTGAAAAACGCATTGAGAGACAAAAGGTGATCAATTATGTATGGATTATTCCTGTAATGCTGATAAGTCAGCCAGTAGAGGGGAAAGACCCTGATGAGTCAGGTCTCTGTAAGGTTATAGCAACAGACAGTGCCTCCCAGCTGAAGGTAAACATCAGCTTTGTATTGATTTCTATGGGATCCCATACAGACCCAGGCTGCCTGTGGGGTGTGAGGTGTTTGTTGGTGGGTGATAGAATAATAAACAGTGATTGCTCATCCTCTGCTTGTTGAGCTGTGGTCTGGACCCTATAGAGTAGAAGTAAGTGGACTTCATTCTGATCACTTCCCTTTTGGTTTTCCTTTTAAAGCCATATAATTAAACAAAGGCGAGAGAGAAACATGATGCCTTTGACTTAAAGGGCCATTCAAAAAGTGGGTTAAATGGGTAGGATGTAAAGTCATTCAGAGTGGCTTGGTGTGAAGTGCTCTGTACTTGTGAAGCTTACAAAGGTGATGACGGGAACCGAACATCCGCCACTAAAAGCTCTCGGACAGATATTTATGAATACTACCATGTCACGCGGTGTCTGCGACATTGAGGGCATTTACATGCACTTAATAATCTGATACCTGCAGAAAATCTGATTTTGGCAGTAATCTGACCAACACATTGACATGGACTTGAGTTATCAGATAATGGGGAAACTCGAGATCTACATGAGGCAGACAGCAGTCAGATTTCTGCTTTACAACCAGCCAATAAACTCACAGAAGAAGACGAGACGTAAATGTAGCCTAAAATTCAAACTTCATATCACGGCTTCTTTTTTTTTTCTTTTTTTTTTTTTAAAACATTGCACCACTTTACCTGAAAATATGAACATAAATAATCTAGAAGATGAAGAATAGTTGGACCCTTTATTTTGTGTCACTCAAAGTGTTTTGCTGCGTCTCGCAGCGACGTTGCTCGCTTATTTCCGCTACCGCCGTCTGTTTTCATGCATGTGCAGACTGAGAAATCCGAAAGAAATCAGAGTAAGAGTTCACATACCCAGAGGAATCTGATTAATGAGAGATCCAGATCCAGCTCTGTTTTTCTGCTTTCTTAGTCAGATTTCTAGATGAGACTATGGTGCTTACATGACCGTTTGAATGATCGGATAACCAATTACGATCAGATTACTGCGTGCATGTAAACGCACTCGGTGATTGAAGAAAATCAGATTTCGTCAGTAATCACATCAACACATTTACATGCGCTTGAGTCATCATACTATGAGAAACTCCAAGTCTACATGAGTCGGACAGTAATCAGATTTCTACTTTCTAACCAGCCGATAAACACGCAGAAGAGGCCGAGACGTAAACGTAACATAAAATTCAAACTTTGTGTCGCAGCTTTTTTTTAAACATTGCGCCGATTTACCTGAAAATATGAACACACATCATCTAGAAGGCCAAGGATATTTCAATCCTTCATTTCATGTTTGGTTTCAGCGTCACTCCTCGTGGCGACGCTGCTCGCTTATTTCTGGTACTACCGTCTGTTTTCACACAGACTGAGGAATGTGAAAGAAGTCAGAGTAAGAGCTCACATGGACTGAGAAATCTGATGACTGAGCTAAAATCCAGCCTCTTTATCTGATTTCTAGGTCAGAGCATGGTGTGTACATGACCATTTGGATAATGGGATAACTGCAGAAGTCTGATTATGATCGGATTATTGAGTACATGTAAAACACTCACTGTTTTACTTTACTATTTTTTCCCAGACTTACCGCTGTTTTCCCATAATTAACGTTGCATATAAAAACTCTGACAACTCAGAATCACGTGTAGGTTCCTTGATGGTAAATAAAAGGGCTATATTTGTGTTGTAGCCAGCACAAACCCTGGTTCCCATCACCCTCGCTGTAAAGTAAACCAGTCAGTAAGTTTCTCTGCCGTGAAGCCCTTCACATCAACAGCCTCAGTGACCTTATTTACACCTCGACGATTGAGTCATGCAGACGTTTTGGTGTAAAAACGGGTGGAATTCGCCTTTAAGTGTTTTCAAACTTTTGTAAAGTTTCCTCCTTCTCTTTCTCGACCCTCCGTCCCCAAAGCGCAAGTCCTCCTGCTCAGCACAGACCAGGATGTATAGGGGAGAGAGGGGTGGGTTTTTGTTTGGCCCTGTCTGATTTAAGGCCTGTGCTGTGACCTTCACTGCTCACAATCATTCGCCCGAAAATCAATAGTACCACAGCCTCCGCTGATACCCAACAAGCAGTGCCACACTGGAAAACGCATCGGCTCTGTTTGTATATGTGTGAGAAAGTTAACGCATGCTCATCCTCAACTTTAGTGAAAGTACTTTAGAAAGCAATTTTGGGCCAATAATAAAAGCCATTGTTCAGAGTCACCACAATCTGTTTGTGGTGCGCTGGCAAGGCTGAACTTGTTTTATTCTGTTTAGCTTCTTTTTTTTTTTTTTTTACAGCAATTTTTGCTTTTTAAATAATTATGATATATATAATTGATCAGGCATAACATTATCCTTGTTTCTCTGCTCATTGTCCATTTTATTTATTTAATTGTAGTTCTGCAGTTACAGACTGTAGTCCATCTGTTTCTCTGATACTTTGTTAGCCCCCTTTAACCCTGTTCTTCAGTGGACAGGACCCCCATGGACCCTCACAGAGCAGGTACTGTTAGCTGGATATTTCTGGTTGGTGAACTATTCTCAGTCCAGCAGCAGACCAGCACAGCACACACTAAGACACCACCACCAGGTCAGCGTTACTGCGGTGCTGAGAATGATCCACCACCCAAACAGTACCTGCTCTGTGAGGGTCCATGGGGTCCTGACCACTGAAGAACAGGGTGAAAGTGGGCTAACAAAGTATCAGAGAAACAGATGGACTACAGTCTGTAACTGTAGAACTACAAAGTGCAGCTATACAGTAAGTGGAGCTGATAAAATGGACAATGAGCGTAGAAACAAGGTGTAGGTAGCTTTCAAACACTTGTACTACATAGTGACCTCATCCATTATAAGCAGCTTATGCCATCAGTCGCATCCCAAGGTATTTTATGAAGTGATACTGTAATTACATAAGGGGATTAATACCACAGGACAGCGTTCATAAAACTACTGGACTCTACATAAACTCATCATGATGCCTGACTTTAACCTACATGAACCATTAGAAAGGCTAATTCCAAAAGGTGTTGTCTGTCATAGCGGCTGCTTTTGTCAATTTACTCATTATTGAGTTCCAATATTTCAGCCACACCAAGGTGGACAAAATTAAGCACATAGCCTTGCAGTCTCCATAGACAAACACTGGCAGTCGAATGGGTCACACTGAAGTACTGAGTGACTGTAAATATGGTACTGTCATAGGATGCCACCTCTGCTTCAAGTCACTTCACAGAATTTCTGCCCTGTTAGATCTGCCCTAGACAACAGTAAGTGCTATAATTGTGAATTATTCCTCTGGTCACCTTGCGTAAATTTATATCACATTTAACAGCCTGCCCCTTCTTTTCGCCACATGCAGAAGGGTTTTTGTATGTTTTTATAGTTCATAGTAAGTCATACTATTTTCTAAACGCCGTTGATTTGTCTATACTACCTGAATTAAGCCTTGGATGAGGTTGAAACTACGCTGCTGCTGGCATTAGCCGTGATCAACGGCTGTATCTGCAGGCTAGTAATTACAAAAGCACATTAGCTTGTTTGTATTGGGTAAGACTGCAGTTTTGAGAGGAAACACTGAAGTAATCCTGGAATAGATGTTTATACCAAAAATAAGTTTTATCACAAAGCAGTCCGTCGGGTATCAAGCCATGCATTCATGACCATTTTGTGTAATAACTCAGCTTAGGATGTAGCTTATAGAGCCATTTAATGCTTCAGATGTCTGGTTCCAAGTACTATGATGCTGAATGATCTTGATCTGGTAAATTTCTCAAGAAAGGTGCATTTAAATTATTATTTTTTTAATTAAAAAAAAAAAAGTTTTATTCAAATTTCCCCCAATTTAGTCATCTCCTCTTCCACCCGCTAGTAAGGATTCCCCCAATCACACAATGCTATCAATGCTGGGAGGGGAAAGGCAAAAACGGGCTTCCTACAAGACCCGTGAAGCCAGCAACCACATCTTTTCGAACTGACGCTCACGTAATGCCATTGGATAGCCGAACGTGTTTGGAGGAAAGCGCCAACCACCAGATCTGTTGCGTCAGCTAACAGATGCCTGCGCAGACTAGCATTGCGTTAAGTTATGGGGGAGTGGGGTGGCCATCCTACCCACCCAGGGAGAGTGAGGCCAGTTGTGCTCTGTTGGACTCCCGGCTACGGACGGCTGTAAGATCACCAGGGATTGAACTCGCGATCTCCTGATGATAGGGCCAACGCTTAGGCGGTTGCACCATTCGGGAGGCCCACAAGGTGCATTTTACATCAAACCGCTCTGAATGATTTTGTTTACATCTAAACCATTGCATAATTGAGTAATTTTGCTAAATTGGTGGAGTTCCCCTTGAACACCAGGTGTGAACATGGATACACTCTATTTCCAAATCATTGAATTCAGGTGTTCCAATCACTTCCATGGCCACAGGTGTATAAAGCCGAGCCCCTACGCCTGCAAACTCCTTCTACAAACATTAGTGAAAGAACGTGTCGCTCTCAGGAGCTCAGTGAATTCCAGCGCGGAACCGTGATCGGACGCCACCTGTGCAACAAGTCCAGTTGTGAAATTTCCTCACTACTAAATATTCCACAGTCAACTGTCAGTGGGATTATAACAAAGTGGAAGCGATTGGGAACGACAGCAACTCGGTCACAAATTAGTAGGCCATGTAAAATGACAGAGCGGGGTCAGCGGATGCTGAGGCGCATAGAGCGTAGAGGTCACCAACTTTCTGCAGAGTCAATCACAACAGACCTCCAAACTTCATGTGGCCTTCAGATAGCTGAAGAACAGCGTAGAGAGCTTCATGGAATGGGTTTCCATGGCCGAGCAGGTGCATCCAAACCTACATCACCAAGCAAAGCATGGAATGCAGTGGTGTAATGTGCCGCCTCTGGACTCCGTGTTCTCTGGAGTGACGAATCATGTTTCTCTGTCTGGCAATCCGATGGACGAGTCTGGGTTTGATGGTTGCCATGTGAACGCGACTTGTCTGACTGCATTGTGCCAAGTGTAAAGTTTGGTGGAGGGGGGATCATGGTGTGGGCTTGTTTTTCCAGAGTTAGGCTCGGCCCCTTAGTTCCAGTGAAAGGAACTCTTACTGCTTCAGCACTAAGAGATTTTAGACAATTTCATACTCCCAACTTTGTGGGAACAGTTTGGAGATGGCCCCTTCCTGTTCCAACATGACTGCACACCAGTGCACAAGACATGGATGAGGGAGTTTGGTGTGGAAGAACTTGACTGGCCTGCACAGAGTCCTGACCTCAACCCAATAGAACACCTTTGGGATGAATTAGAGAGGAGACTGTGAGCCAGGCCTTCTCGTGCAACATCAGTGTCTGACCTCACAAATGTGCTTCAAAAATTCCCATAAACACACTCCTAACCTTTGTGGACAGCCTTCGCAGAAGAGCTGAAGCTGTTATAGCTGCAAAGGGTGGGCCAACATCATATTAAATCCTATGGATTAAGAATGGGATGTCACTCAAGTTCATATGCGTGTGAAGGCAGACGAGCGAATACTTTTGGACACATAGTGTATGTGACACTCTGTCCTAATGACTGAATAGAAAGTTCAAGAGTGCTCATATGCAGATGAACACTGAATTACAGAGCCTGTACAGCTAAAGAAAGAAAGGCTATTCACTGTTAGACAGGCTGAAGATTCCTTCATTTTTCTAAAGGTCATTTAGCGACGCTGCAAACTGTCCTGCTCTAATGATGTCGTGATGGGGGTTTGTGTCGGCCGGCCGTAAACAGAATTGGGCAATGGGCTCTTTGATTGCTCAGGTCAGTCCAGGCTCACGCTGGAGAGGGAGCCGTATTAAAGTTAAGTGTGCAATTTGGAATATTACCTCCTCTTTTGTGGCAGGTCCATATTTTAGGTCTTTCACTGTCTTCGTTCTCTTTTCTCTTCACTTAATTCAGCTCAGTCTCTCTCTCTTGCTCTCTTTTCTTGCATCTCTCTCTGTTCTTCTCTCTCCCTTTTCTTTGTCTTTCTTTTTCCCTCTTTCTCTCACATTCTTCTTTCACACCCTGTTCTCTTTCTAGAATCTTTCTCTAACTACCTCTATTTTCCTCTTTCTTCTTTTTCTTCCTCTGTCTCCCTCTCTGTCTTTCTTTCTAGCTCTCCTTTTCTTTATTTCTTCATCCCAGTCTCTTATCTCTCATCTCTCCATCTATGTATCCCTCGTCCTCTTTCTCATGTTCTCCCCCTTTTCTTTATGTCTATCTCTCTATATTCCTCTGTCTCTTCTCCCTCTCGCATTTCTCTCTTTCTCTCCCTCTCTCACTCTCTCACTCTCCTACTCTCTCTCTTCCTCTCCTTGTTTTTCTCACTCTTCTTTTTCTCTCTCTTTACCCTCTCTCCCTCTCTCCCTCTCCTGTCTCTGTCTCTCTCTCTCCCCTTCTCTCTTTTTCTTCCTCTATCTGGTTCAATCTACCTCTCTTCCTCTTCTCGACTTTTTCTCTTACTCTTCTTTTTCTTTCTTTTTCCTTTTTCATGCTATCCCTCTCTAACGCTGCATATCTCTACTCTCTCTATGGCTTTCCTCTCTCTTTCTCTCTCACACACTCTTTTCTTCTCTTTCAGTCCCTCTGTCTCTGTGTCTCTCAGTATATCTCTCTATCTTTGTGTATCTCTCTTTATCTCACTCAGTCACTCACTCAGTCACTCACTCAGTCACTCACTCAGTCACTCATTCAGTCACTCATTCAGTCACTCATTCAGTCACTCATTCAGTCACTCACTCAGTCACTCACTCAGTCACTCACTCACTCACTCACTCACGTACTCAAATACTCACTCAATCACTCAGTCACTCAGCCACTCACTCAGCCACTCACTCAGTCACTCACTCACTCACTCACTGTTTTTTCACCTTCACGTTTTCTCTGTCTGGTCCTTCCTCTTTTTGTCGTTTGCTGGCGTCCAGGGCGTCTTGTTTCTCTCTGTCTTGCTCACGGTCAGACAGACTGTGTGTTGTTGAAGGTCTCGCGTTGTGCCTCTGAAGCGATTGCTGTCTTTACTGACCACTTGTATTCTTTTCGCTCATTATAGTCTAGTGCCATTCACAGCACCTCTTTCCTTTACAGCCAGCGCAGCGTTAGCAGCTCTGTTGTAATCAGTGTCCTGAGGGCAGTTTGTTCACACCCTGTTAAGGTTTGTTCCTGATGCTGTTCACCTCTCAGCGGCTTCTGCATTGGTGGCGCACATGGTGATCACCTGCAGGTTATTCCTAGAACTGAACCTCCACAGCCAAACCCTTTATTCCTAGAGTCGTATATTGAAACCAGACCATTTAAAGCTAGAATTGAAATCTTATCTGAACAGCTTTAAACCTGATTAAATGCTTGAGGCTCCAGTCTCTTGTAAGTTGCTAATTCGTTCATATTTCGCTGTTGTCAGAAGAAAACCTCGTATCTCCGTTTTTGTCGTTTTTCAGTTTTTGGCATAATGTGAAAATACCTGTTGCCCTTTACACTGTATGTAAATTCCATGATGAATGGACTAAAAGAAATGACCCAAAATGACTTACATTAAAAATAAAGTATGTTTAAAGTAAGTATATATATATATATATATATATATTCAATTGGCTCTGGCTTTGTCAGCTTCTTCATATTTTCCACATCCAGGCCAAAGTGCATGCAGATATTCTTCAGTTCAGTTCTTTGATCAATAAAAACATCTTGTTGGATAACCAAGTTTAGAATCACACTAAAATTAGATTGGTTGTAATTATTAGCCAATAGATCAGTGGCTTGGCTAAGCAGTCATGATTGGCTGGCACCCCAAGGATCCCCAGTGGTCGTGTCATGTACTTGTATCATGCATGCTAGGTATTGTAGTGACAGACGAGTAACGAATGACGTGAAAAGCATATAAAATCCTGAATTCTGTCAAACCAATGGGGCAGAAAGATAAAGCTAAAAGTATGCATAAGACTAAATGCCGGTTTTGGGTCAGAATCCCCCTTTAATGCTGTTACTCAGCACTCTGAGCGTGTCAGTCCCCGCACCTGTAATCGTGAAAAGTGTTGCACATCCCAGCATTTTGGCTCCGCTGAACATTTGGTTTGGATTCAAAGGCCTCGGAAAGTGACCATCCGAGCTGAAATAACTCTCGCTAGGGCGAGTAAAGAGCTGTGCCTGAGCACAGAGTCTGAGAACTTGCCCACTTGCCCACCGACTAAAGCTAGTCTCCCCAATAGCTCAGTGGCTTGTCTAGCAGTCATGAATGGTTGGCACCACAGGGATTCCCATTACAGAACAATACAGTAAACTGTGAATGGTTTAAATGAGTGTAAAGTTTTTTGTGTAACTTCACAAGAGCTCAATATGAACCTCCTCCAGCTGTACAGACATCAACACCATAGTTACATTCATCCCATACTCGATTGAGCGTGTTGGGCGTCGCTGCACTCACGGCTCTTCCAGTGCGATTTCGGAGATCATCCAGTGTTGTGGAACCAGCGACGAACGCTCTGAGCTGTTGGAGCTTCAC
This sequence comes from Pygocentrus nattereri, assembly GCF_015220715.1. NCBI lineage: Eukaryota > Metazoa > Chordata > Actinopteri > Characiformes > Serrasalmidae > Pygocentrus > Pygocentrus nattereri. The sequence goes on along the minus strand of NC_051234.1, from coordinate 8,003,450 downwards.
TGCTGATGAAAATCACCCTGCACAGTTATGACGGATTCACTCTTATTGAAGTGGAGACTGCAGAGTGCTCATCTCCTCTCAGACTGAAGGGAGCCGTCTTCCCCTGACGGTCAGAAACTATGACCCCCTCTTACAATTGGTATGTGATTGGTTCCTAGACGCCTCACGGTTGTAAAAATATGGCGCTTTGAAATCGTGTGAATCTTTTTGAGTCACCCTGTATTTGAGTAGCGGATGCTGGGTGCTGTAGCGAATGATGAATGTAAATGTGAAAAGGATGGAAAATCACAAATTCTGTTAAACCAATGAGGTTTAATGCCTCTTTAATTCTTTCACAAAACATCATCTGCCGTCTGTGTGGTATTATTTGTAACACTGAACCTAGCAACCAAAGTAAGATCAGATGTTTAGCTGCTCAGATGCAGTAGTAGCTGCACACAATCCTTCAACATTGCCCCAAATGTGTAAGTGTAAAAAAGTATTGCTTACAGGCGTTTGACCCACTTCACTTAGCATTTAGTTCTGAGCCTGTTTGCTGTTGCTACTCTTCATTTCAGACGGTGGCCATACATCTGAGAAATGAATAGAAATGTTAAAATAACTCTCACTCCCTGCATTGTGTTTACGAAAGTGCAGTTGTTGGGCCGAGTAAAGAGCTGTGTCTGAGCAGCGAGTCAGAGAGCTCGCCCATTAATATTAATGCCTTCATACTCAGACAGGAGCCTGTTTATTGAAAAGCGATTATCCTTTTCCTCTTTTTCCCTCTCTTACTCCCCCTCTTGTGCCATTGTGCCTTAAATTACACGTCTGTAGAGCAATGTTCTCTCTCCTTTTCTTTCATTTTTTTTCCCTCCATCCCATTACTTTGAGCTCTGTGTACTTTCAGATTAAAAGGAAAGTCATCTGTGAACTGCTTAACCCCCCGGATGCGCAAGCATGTTTGGTGAAATGACTAGACACCCACACAGCAGGTGTGATGAGGCATGTATTTGGGAACGCAGGAAGCCTGGCAGGACCTTTATTTGTGTTAAGACTCTCTGGTACGGTCCATAATGTAGCTTCGGACAGTCATTCAGTTGCAGCCAACTGGCCAGTGTGCAAATCGACAACATACAGTTCAGTACAAAAGTCAAAGACCACGCTTTATTTTTTACATTTTCAGGCCAAACAGCCTTTAAGTACAATTAATTCATTGTTTTGGGAGCTCAAGGGAAAATCAAGGGATATTGGGCCTCCTAACAATGGTACCAGACCTGCTTGACCACTGTTTTTGTCTTTCAAACGATTCCACAGTTGCAAAGGTGAGTTAAAGTCTTTGGTGTGTAACTCCCTTGTAGTTATACTATATATATATATATATATATATATATATATATATGTGTGTGTGTGTGTGTGTGTGTGTGTGTGTGTATATATATATATATATATATATATATATATATATATATATATATATATATATATATATATATATATATATATACACATAGTAACTTTAAAGGAGAAGGAGAAAACCTACTTTACTTTTAATGTCAATGGAGCCAGACTTTTGTCCAAGTAATTTTGGGCCATTTCTTTTAGCCCATTCATCAAGGAATTTACACACGGTGTAAAGGGTATCAGGTTTTTTCAAATTATATCAAAAACTGAAAAACGGCAAAAATGGAGATACAAGGTTTCCTTCTGACAACAGCTGTGTGTGTGTGTGTGTGTGTGTGTGTGTATATATATATATATATATATATATATATATATATATATATATATATATATATATATATATATATATGAAAAAAAGAAATGTACTGACACACTAGACCCTAAATATATACACAACATACACAATAATATAAACTAGTACTGCACTATTATAGTGTTACCAGTGTACAGTTTTGTACAGTAGTAAGTTATATAATAAAACTGTAATATATACAGTTCTACACATTTCCATATGTGCAGTTAGTGAGTCTGAGGTAGGGAGAAATGAGAGTTTTGGGAGAAATGGGAAATATGGGAAATTTGAAATAGGGGAGAAAACAACAGACCAACATCATTGAGTGCATATACACTGATGACGTGGTCAGGACCCCCATGGACCCTCACAGAGCAGGTACTATTTGGGTGGTGGATCATTCTCAGCACTGCAGTAACACTGATGTGATGGTGGTGTGTTAGTGTGTGTTCGCTGGACTTAGTGGATCAGACACAGCAGTGCTGCTGGAGTTTTTAAACACCTCAGTGTCACTGCTGAACTGAGAATAGTCCACCAACCAAAAACATCCTGTGAGTGGACACAGTGTTGAAAAACCCCAGCAACACTGCTCTTTCTGGTCCATGGGGGTCCTGAGCACTGAAGAACAGGGTAAAAGGGGGCTAACAAAGTATCAGAGAAAAAGATGGACTACAGTCTGTAACTGTAGAGCTACAAAGTGCAGCTATACAGTAAGTGGAGCTGATAAAGTGGACAATGAGCGTAGAAACAAGGATTTAAAAAGTGTTTATCAGTGAATTCATGAGGAAACATGAACATTAGTAGCAGTTTGGTTTGCTTAATCAGGTTTGTGTCATTTTTCAACTATTTTGGCTGGTTCAAAAATGTTTATTTCACACATAATATAATACAATCCAGTGTAATGTGAGGTTAAAGGGATACAGTAAACATAATTACTGCTCTTACACATTTAAGCAGCTTCTGTTGGACTGAAGATCTTGAAACTCAATTATACTTGAAGGTCTCTCACCCACCTTCGCTATGACCCACTTATGTTCAGCCGAGCTCTGTATTTCATTCTTATTGATCTGTCTTGGAAAACTACTGTCAAGTGTACATATATTAGGATGAAATGTTTTATTTACTCACCTTTTAGTACAATTTATCAAGTAAACTTAAGCTAATGAATATCATTTCTGAAGGCCTAGGCAAAGAAAGCGCTGCCGTGTTACTGAGCTTAACGTTTAGTTTCAAAATAAAAAATTCTGGAGCAAAATGAAAGAAAACGGAGGAAAGAAAAACACTTTAAAATGTAGGTGAATCGGAATTGATTGGCAGCTGATTGTAATTGAGATACCTTGGTGCTTGAAGCCAATTAAAAGGTCAAGTCTGATTGCTGCCGTTTCATGTGGAACTTGTAGTCTAAACCGAAATTCAGGACATTCTGAGCTGAATCCGGAAAAAAAAAAAAAAAAATATAGGAAAACAGTTTTTATGAAATAAACACACTAAATGTATTAAGTAGGATGCAGGATCGGACAACAGAGAACAGGTCTTCATCCAAAGCAATGAATTTTGATATGTTAAAGGTTATAATATGCACTTATTTTAACAAGTACTACAAATTGCCTTGTTGGAAAATCTCTGTTTACATGCTCACTACAAGTAATCAGATCCAAAATGGCACACCTTCGTGGAGAACCACTTAGTGTAGACGTTACCATGACAACCAGCATCACATGAGTCCAGTCAGAGTGAGATGAGCAGCAGTGAGCAGTGCTTGTGTTTTTAATTGCTTTAAAATGACGTCAGACTCAGGAAAACGTCCTTCACATGTCCTTATTAAAGAAGGTCGAGAGGAAGACGTCGTGTTCTGAGACGCATAAGCTGGACGGCCGTCCCACCGCCGTCTTTTAAAGATCAGAGCATAAACTTCGTCTCCTCTGCAGGCCAGTTTCTGCTCTGCCATGTTGAACGTTATAAACTTTCACTATGACGCGACGCACAAGCAGAACGTACTTAAACTTTCTGATAGGGAATGTAATCAGATACAGGCATTCACATGGATATTGTTATTCTGTTTAACAGATTATTTACAGGATTACCCACCTCGTTCAATCGGATAGAAATTGTATTCCGAATGGCCTGAATCTTATTAGACTATTCCAATTCAGCTGTTCAACCTATTCTGTTCCGACTGAGCTATTATTATAGATTATAACCGGAATATTACACTGCATGTAAATGTGGCTATCGATTGAAATGAGCCAATCGTTTGGAAAATCACTGGAATTCCCATTCAAGCCTAATCACAACCTTAAATGTCTGAACGCTAATTAAAATCTCATTTATGTTCTTCAATGGCTTTTCCTCCATTGAAATGACATCATTCTCTGTGGTCCGTCCCCCAGACGCAGCCTAAAATCTTTAATGTTCTTTAATCTCTTTTAATCATTACTATGATTATACTGGCACATAGAGACTGTATTCCCAGGGCCCAGCTTGAATTACCGCCCCCGCTGCAGTATTAAGTACATGCATTTCTGAGAGACTTTAAAACAGATTTAAACTTTCAATTTGAGCAATCTCAAATGGAATTACCAGAACACTCCCTGTTGAGTCGCACATTTGGGTTCCATCTCACTTTTATCTGCTGCATCCTCGGAGCCCCAGCATCAATCCCTAAAGTAATTATCTCGGCTCCTCCTCGTTCCAAAAAGGCTAAATTTAAGTGAAGTTTTAAGCTCCCTATGGCACCCACGTTGCCTTTGATTAACGGCGCGACTATAAAATTCATACCGCCGCAGTGTATCGGTTTACTTGTGCACATTTTCCCAAAGCCACGGGCGGAGTCTTGCACACATATACGGGCTGGAACCAGGAGATACCGGCTGGGGGTGTAGGTGCAGTTGTGGAAGATTGGAACTGTCAGAGGTGTCGCATTAAATGTGCTATTATTAAGTCCAGGCTGAATTTTATGGCCCTGCAGGATCGTAAATTGGTTGGTCAGTTTCTTAAATTACGTGTCCATTGAGTGATGCACTCTCTGCTCTCTCACTCTCTTTCTTCTTTCTTTTTACCTACTTTTCTTGCTTTTCTTGCTTTTCTCGCTTGCTTTTTTCTTTATTGCTCACCCTCTATTGCACACCCATGCTAGGCACTTCGCTGCTCTTACTGTCACTCTATTTCAATGCCTCTCTCTCTCTCTCTCTCTCTCTCTCTCTCCCCTTTCTTCTGCCACTGCTTCATCCCAAGCGTGTACCCATGACACCTTGACTCTAGTTAAATGGATAGCATGAGTGTAAAAGGGGGGACGAGTCAGGGTTGTGGATAATTCCTCAGTAGCAGGCTGGCCGAAAAAGGTCAAGACAAAGTGACGGCTCGGTCAGGAAAGGTTTTGTTAGGGTCAGGGTGGTAACTATCCTCAACCCTTGTTCCTCTCCTGACTGACGTTTTTGAGCCCTCAAGAAATTTGAAAGGCATTGTTTTAACTGGGATTGGGTGGTTGTTTCAATTAGGTCTGTAACTAAGGATGATTTCCATCTTTAGTTAATTGGTTCATTATGAGCGAATTATTGATTACTCAGGAGAAAAAAGTGCAGCCAGTAGTTTAACAACATGTGAACATTTTACCTTTAAGTCCATAGATTTCTTTGACAAAGTGCCATGATTGGCCCACTGTGGACCACTGGGTTCCCCTCAGCATTGTCCCGAGCACCACCAAAGGCCCACTTGTGGTCCATGGCCTAGTGGTTGAGAATCCCTGTTCTGCATCACAGGTTCGTGGGCATGACTGTGGACCCTGGGTCCTGGACATTTTAGTGGTTTTCTGGCTTCCTACACATTCACTTCCAGTCATGAAGGGTTTGATATTGGGCTAATGACTTGGATCAGGTGTGTTGGGAGCCGGTAAAACACTAACATGTGCATGTCAGGACCAGAACCAGGATTAGGAACCTCTGGTCTACGTCATACTTTTATCATGATTAGGTTAAGATGTAGTGACCGTTATTAGTCCCACACCGGGGAAATTTCACCTCTGCTTTTACCCCATCTGTACAGTGAAGCACCACACATACAATAGGGGGCAATGAGCACACTTGCCTATCCCCGGCACCCGGAGAGCAGTTCGGGGTTAGGTGCCTTGCTCAAGGACACTTCAGTCTTGAACCGGCGACCTTCCGGTTACAGGGCCTGTTCCCTAACCTCCAGCCCGTGACTGCCCCTTATTTTATGTTTATGATGAATAAACAGTCCTTATTTCCCTCAAAAGTGTCATTTTACTCAGTGTGAAAGGCACAGAAACAAATAAAAGAACAATGCATGGACAAATCGTACGTGGCAGTCCAAGTACTGCTAAGGAGGTAGTTTTTGCCACTTTATATTAAGTGTATCTAATAACTGTTTAGTTACATGTGAACAACAAATATAACAACAATGTAACTACTAATGATTTAGTCACTGTTACAGCTGGATTACAGACGTTACACCTTATGTAATTACACGTCTCTATTCTCTTGTGTAATTTCACGAGGGTAATAACACAAAAGTACTTATTTAATCAGACTGGAACAAGTTTTTCCAGCAGTGAAAGGGAAGGATGTAATAACTTACATTAAAACATTACTTTCACTGTGTCTACCAGCATTTATGCTGCTAGTGCTGTGACACTGTAACCAGCTTCAGCTTCAAACCATTCTGTATGTATATGTGACAGAACGGAAGACGTCCTCTTATATTAACATGTAACTGTTATTACATTAATTAAATGTGTTGCATTTCCCCCAAAGCAATGTCTATATTAAAACTGCATTATTACATAGTAACTACACAGGAACAGTCCTGTTATTTTAAAGTGTGGCTTTAAAACTGCAGTACAGGAAAGTTCCGGTCTAAGAAGTCTAGTTACACTTGTGTAATCTCACAGGCTGTACTTCTGCTATCTGTAACATTGTCTGAATCATCTGCAGTTACAGTGTAGTTGCATATGTTACTCATGTGTAACTACACAGTTATTAGAGACACTTCATATAAAGTGAGACCAGTTTTCAAGAGAAAGCAAAGATAACTAATTTGGTTCGTGTTGTCAGCCTGGTCATCAGCCATGTCAGACGTAAAGAGCTGTGCACATGTTCACCACCCATCAAACAGCAGGAAACATGCGGGTTGATGTTTAGAAGGCATAGAAAAAAGGAGTTTCCACAAGTGCCGTTTTCAGTGCAGGCAGAAGGTCATCATATGGAGAAAGATGAAACTTCTGGTCTATTTGAGTCAGACAGGAATCAGATTTCTGCTTTACAACCAGCCGATAAGAAGACACAACATAAACGTAACATCAAACCTCATGACGGCTTTTTTTTTAATCATCCCGCCACTTTACCTGAAAATATGGACATACTTCATCTAGAAGATGAAGACTGTTTGAACCCTGTATTTTGCGTGGGGTTTCAGGGCCGCTCCAAAAGTGCTTTGCTGCGTCTCGCGGCGACGCTGCTCACTTATTTCCGGTACTGCCGTCTGCTTCCGTGCATGCGCAGACTGAGGAATCTGAAAGAAATCAGAGTAAGAGTTCACATACACTGAGGAATCTGATTACTGAGCTAAAACCCAGCCTCTTTATCTTTTATTAGTTAGTTTTATTAGATTTATTAGTCGGAGTTCTACATGGGAGTATGGTGCTTACATGACCATTTTAACAGTCGGATAACCGTTAATGACCAGATTACTTAACACATGTAAACGTACTCAACCAAAACAGAGGTTGCTGAAAAACAGACAATGACAGTGTTTTTTTTTTTTTTTACTTTTTACTGTAATTTTACTCTAGTTTACTCACCGTGCAGAGCTTTTTACTTTTTGTTGCTCACCCTCTATTGCCCACCCATGCTAGCCCCTTCGCTGCTCTTACTGTCACTCTATTTCAATGCCTCTCTCTCTCTCATTTCTTCTGCCACTGCTTCATCCCAAGCGTGTACTCGTGACACCTTCACTCTAGTTAAATGGATAGTATGAGTGTAAAAGGGGGGACGAGTCCACCACAGAGACTTGTTAATATCATCAATTACATCATGAGCTCAATTTACTTAGCACTGATTGGTCAAACCAGGAGCTGCTTTTTAACTACATATAATACTGGGCTTCCTCGAGGAGAGGCTTGGAAACGGTTAAACAAACACACCAACATCCATAAAATCACTATTTATTAAGATTAAGATTAAGAAGTGACCCTTATTAGTCCCACAACGGGGAAATTCCACCTCTGCATTTAACCATCCATGAAGTGAAACACCACATACACTCTAGTGAGCACACACACACACTAGGGGGCAGTGAGCACACTTGTCCGGAGCGGTGGGCAGCCCAATCCTCAGCACCCGGGGAGCAGTTGGGGTTAGGTGTCTTGCTCAAGGACACCTCAGTCATGTGCTGTCGGCTCTGGGGATCGAACCGGTGACCTTCCGGTCACGAGGCTGGTTCCCTAACCTCCAGCCCACGACTGCCCCATATTATTAATTAATGTTCACATTAAAATGTGATTTTTAAAAAGGTGTCTTGGGTGCTTAAGACTTTCGCACAGTACTGTAGTTGCATTCAAAAACGACGCATTTCATAACGCGACAAAAGCGCAAGGTGCTTTCTGAGCGTCACAGCAAGGGGCGCTATAGCGACAGCCAAGCCTGACCAAGCAATCTTGTACCCCCCAGAGTGCTTTCTCAACTGCCATAGCAGATGACCACTTAAGTCTCACACAAAGATGGCATAAAAATATGATTAACTATCGCATTTCCAATCCAAGAGGAGAGGTAAAGCAGCTCACTCTCCTCTACTGACCACGTTTAGCTGTTGAGGCTGCTGGAATAACAGTAGATGCCTCTCCGAGCTGTACTGTATCGCCCCCTTCAGTACTGAGTGTTTTAACCTCCCCAGCAACGTAAGAATGCGTGGTGGGTGTGTACAGAATGGACCGAGTGTTTGCAGTGTGTTGACCAAGCGTTCACATTTGCGCTTGCGTCCTTTCTTTGAGTAGGTTACTGACCTGATGCATAACAGTCGCACTGCCATCAATGATCTCAGCTGTGTGGTAGAATGACAGGTTGCATTTGTTTGATTCTTACATATGAAGTCTCTCTGATGTACAGGCTCGTTTCTAATCCATGGGTTAAATCAGCTCGCCTGCTGCTGGTCAGCAGGGCTATAGATGCGCTGTTAATCAGACGGACATGCAAAGAGTGGACGGGTATGACCACTAGGCAGAGACTGACAGGCATATTGACATTACCAGGATCATTAAAATTGATCAACTAAATCTCAAAGCTCTTACAGGCATGATAAGCTGTATGTAACATTGGCAAACGGCCTTTGTTGATAAGTTTTACTCTCCAACTACAGATGAATGGATCATTGCCATTGATGAAAGTTAAACCCATGAGGGCTCAGACAAGGAGGAATTGTGGGTTGGGGGGTTTGTTAATGAAAATCAGTAATATTGACTCTCTGACAGGCAGGTTCTGAGGTTCTGATCGTGTGTGGTATTGATGGTCTTGGTGGAGCTGTTGACCGTGGCTGTGTGGAACAGATCAGGTTTATAGATCAGCGGTTGTAAGATGCTGACAACAATGTTGACTTGTACTCTATTCTGTGGGTTTTTTACATTAAGTTACAGATTAAGACCAAGCTTTAAGCTTTCCATGCTGACGCATAGAAAACTTTGAACTTTGCTCTGAAGACAAGCTGAGAGGCCTTTGCATTTTAGTTGGGTTTTAGAGTTTTAACTTGCGTTTGAGGGCCCGAAGGTCACAGCCATACTGGTTTTTGGTCTTGTCGCTTACATACAGAGATTTCTCCGGTTTCTCTGAATCTTTTAATGATCTCGTGTACTGTAGATGATAAATAGTTCTTTGCTATTTTATGTTGAGAAACATTCTTGAATTGAGTCTGTCACAAAGTGGTGAACTCCTCCTCATGTTTACTGCTGAAAGACTCTCTGAGATGCTCTTTTGTACCCAATCATGTTATTGATCTGTTGCCAGTCAGCCACCTGGTGTTTTTTATTTATTATTTATTTATTTATTGTTATATAAGCATTACACGACTTTCCCAGCCTTTTGTTGAGCCCGTCCCAACTTTTTTGGAACGGGTTTAAAAGATTTGCACATTGCATTTTGTTTTCATTTACATTTTGCACAGCGTCCCAATTTTTTTTGGAAATAGGGTCCATTTTTACAAAATCCAGCGAGGTGCCAAAAGTTCAGGGAACTCTAGTTCCCAGAAGCCATCAGGCTGATAAGGCCCAATCTGGCACGCCTGTGGACTCCTCTCCTTAAGGCTGGGGCAAACAGCAGCCTTTGTCACACCTTTGTAGAGGGGCAACCAGTACAGTACTTAGTCCAGGTGGGTATTTAAGGAAAGAGAGTTGAAAAAAACAGAGAAATCGCCCCAAAATTACTTCAAACCCAAAAGTGTTTGCTCCTCAAAGAGGAAACGGGTGAAATATAAAGTTGACCTTCCTCTCATAATCAGGAAGGAAGTGACTTTTCGTTTTCTGATTATCTTTCATTTCACTTGTCTGTCTCAGCCTTTGTTTGAGCACGCTGCGTTCAGCGTCCCCTTTGTTTGCCTTTTTCCTACCTTTGTGTTTCCCATTCAGTGAGGTGTTTTTCTCGGTTTCGCCTGTGCTTCGCCCGGTGGCACAGCGGTAACTCCTCGCCCCCGTGGTTCGAGCCTGGCTCAACCCCGACATGCATAATCACCAAATTCACACCCTATCACCTCAATAAATTCATTCAAGATCCTTCTCACAGGTTTTCCTCTCTGCACTTGGGTCCGTTTCCCTGCCGTCCCGTAACATTCAGTCAACTCTAATGATGAATGATTTGTCTCTAATCAAACATTTTCTTTTTTGTTTTGAATCCTTTTTTGCCTTGAGCTCAGTTTTAGATCATTTAATTCCACTTTCGCTGTCTGTTTGCTCATTTTGATCAGCCCCTGGGGGTTCAGAGTTTTTTTTGTGTATAAATAAATTCAACCTCAAAAACTGCTCACCTGCCATCTCACAGTATGAAACCATGCAGCGATCATCCACAGAGAAAGTGTAGAGGCAGTTGAGGCTGTCAAATTTTTGTGACGCTAGACAGTAACTTCAATTTCACAGTGAACATTCAGAATTATTACCAACAAAGAATCTCAGATAAAAAGAAATCTCTGCATCTCCTCTTCCACCCCTCACTTACTTTCTCAAACTGCAGAAAACCCCTGAACGTCTCACTTGAGGCCATCCATTCTCTCCATTCTCTAAGCCGCTTCTCCGCCAGGGTCGCGGGGGGGTGCTGGAGTCTATCCCAGCAGGCTTCGGGCGGAACAACATGCAAACTCCACATAGAGAGGACCCGGTCACCCGGCCGGGGAATCGAACCCAGGCCCTCCTCGCTGTGAGGCGACAGCGCTACCCACCACGCCATCACTTGAGGCCGCTAATGTAATTACTGTTTCCACCCCTAATTTATCTGACCTTATTTTTGCTACCATAACAAGCAAAGCATGTATTGTCATAAATGACCCAGAACGTCCACTACCCTGTTGCATCACCCTCCTCTTTTCGGAATACTGTGGCGACATGGAAGAGGCCTTACTGAGACAAAAGCTTTGTCCCCTGTGCTACGTGTCCTCTAAACTACTTTATAACAGAAGAAACTGCATGTTTATTGTTTTTTTCTTTTGGTATGGATAGCAGTTTATAGCTTTTGATATTTGTGTACGTTACAAAAAAACACCAGCTGCCCTTCACACTATGTGACCTAGAGTTCCTAAAAGTTCCTAACATTACTGTTCTGGAGGTTTTCATGTAACAGTGACCATATACACTGATCAGACATTCCTTGTTTCTACACTCATTGTCCATTTTATCAGCTCCACTTACTGTATAGCTGCACTTTGTAGTTCTACAGTTACAGACTGTAGTCCATCTGTTTCTCTGATACTTTGTTAGCCCCCTTTTTCCCTGTTCTTCAGTGGTCAGGACCCCCATGGACCCTCACAGAGCAGGTACTATTTAGGTGGTGGATCATTCTCAGCACTGCAGTAACTCTGACGTTTTGGTGGTGTGTTAGTGTGTGTTGTGCTGGTCTGAGTGGATCAGATACAGCAGTGCTGCTGGAGGTTTTGAACACTGTGTCCACTCACTGTCCACTCTGTTAGACACTCCTACCTTGTCAGTCCACCTTGTAGATGTAAAGTCAGAGACGACAGCTCATCTGCTGCCATACAGTTTGTGTTGGTCGTCCTCTAGTCCTTCATCAGTGGTCACAGGACGCTGTTGGCTGGATATTTTTGTTTGGTGGACTGTTCTCAGTCCAGCAGTGACACTGAGGTGCATTGGTGCAAAACTTTGCCATTGAAAAGTGATTTTTGTGGTTTACCAAACAGGCACGGTCAGATATATGAAAAGATCAGAGAGGAGGTCACTGCTCTTCAGTGCTTTTACCTTAATTATTTACCATAGATATAAACACCCAGATACTGCGTTATCTGTCGTTCTTTATCTGAGGGTTTTTTTTTTTGGAATTATTATTCTGTCAAAGTACAAGGTGGTTCAAAAAGATTAATTTGATTTCAAAATGATTTATTTTACTTGTAAATCATCACAGATCAATGCAGTAAACTGTAACTGGTTTAAATGAGCATAAAGTTTATTATGTCATTTTACAAGAGCTCAATATGAACCTCCTCCAGCTGTACAGACATCATCAACGCCATAGTCAAATTCATCCCATACTCAATTGAGCATGTCAGGTGTCCCTGCGCTCGCGGCTCTTTCAGTGTGATTTCGGAGATCGTCCAGTGTTGTGGAACCAATGACGAACACCCTGGGCTGTTGGAGTTTCACTGCCCATGAAAATCATGTTGCACAGTTATGACTGATTCACTCTTATTGAAGTGGAGACTCAGGGGTCTCCATCTTCTCGCAGACTGAAGGGAGCCGTCTTCCACTGACAGCCAGAAACTCTTACAATTGGTATGTGATTGGTTCTTTTACTAAATCTGCCCCGTAGTCTACAGTTGCGTTTGGAATAGCTTCTGTGTTTAAGGGGCAACAAGTGCCTCTCAACTAGTCTACTAATCCAGGGGTTCAACAGTACATCAGTGTTGCCAGATTGCAGGGGCCCTGCCAAATTGGGTGGATTTTGGTTGAATTTGTCAGGAGAAAAAGTTCGTTGGCAGGTAGACAGAATTTGGCCTGGTTTGTCATTTTTTTTGTGGGCTGAAAAAGCGCATTAAATGAATAAACTGCAATTCTTAATAATACAGCTTAAACTTGAATAGGTCCAACTTGTCCCCACATCCAATGCGAAGAGTTAACTTGTCCTTGTTGAGAGTAGCCTCCCCATCTGTATCGTCTGCAATCAACATAAGCATTTAATGTACCCAGTTTATTATTGATGATGATGTGCTTTCAGGCCTAACACGTCATAGATTATCCAGTTCACATGGAACTACTCACTGTGCAGAGTTCTGCAGTATTGGCATGGACTGGCATCTGTTCAGCTTACCTTATAATGGTTATAGCTAGAATAGTTATGCTTGCGGTTGTATTGCTATCCATTGCCTTTCTGACTACATGGGTTCGTGAGTCCTATTGTATACAATGCATTCAATTTTTTTAATTTTTATAGAAACATTTTTGCCAGCTCAGCAAGTTTACTTTGCATTACTTTTACTTTACATTAAAAGCTTTTGGTTCTGTATGGCTGTATAAACACTTTTTTGCTAAAAGCTTTTTTGGAGCTGCTCGTCAACCCACATCACTAACGTGTTGGTAATCAGCATCTACACGTTCACGCGTGTTGTCAGATATTTGCTTTGTGGTATTGGTATTGGTATCGGCGATACTGGTTCTGCATTTAAGTGGCAGTAGCAGCGCCAATACCGATATGCTATTGGTATCGATGCAACTCTAGGCAGCACCCTAACTACAGAACTAGGCAGCTCTTTGAGATTTACATATAGTCACACCATGGATGGTGAGAGGGGTGTGTTGGGTTGGTGGGAAGGTCACAGTGGATCTTTTATCTAAGCTCCTCCCAAGTTTGAGAAGCATTTCTGCAAATAGCAGCGGTAACAAGAGAAGTTACAGTTGATGGTCTGTGCCATTTACATGTCAGCAATTACATGAAAATAGTGGTAATAAAGGTTCTTATTGTTTATATCAGCTTGACATTTTCTGCCAGTAAATTGAAACTCTTGGTGACAAAATAAACCACTTTAAATGCAAGATGATAATGCTTTACTGTGAGCGAGGGTTCGAGTCAGGTTGGGGTTTCAAATTTAGGGGGTATGAGTTAGTTTGGTTGTCTGTGTCCTTCATGTGCAGACCTCTAATATATACAGAATCGGGAGAGTTGTGGCCTGGGGGTTAGGGAACCGGTCCTTGAGCAAGACGCCTAACCCCCAACTCCTTGTTTCTGTGCCTTTCACACGGAGTAAAAAGGCACTTCTGAGGGCAATAATGACTGTTTATTGATTATAAACATAAACATAAGGGGCCGTCATGGCCTGGAGGTTAGGGGACCGGCCTTGTGGCCGGAAGGTCGCCGGTTCGATCCCCAGAGTCAATAGTACATGACCGAGGTGTCCTTGAGCAAGACGCCTAACCCCCGACTCCTTGTTTCTGTGCCTTTCACACGGAGTAAAACGGAACTTCTGAGGGCAATAATGACTGTTTATGTTTATAATCAATAAGGGGCAGTCACGGGCTGGAGGTTAAGGAACCGGCCTTGTGGCCGGAAGGTCGCCGGTTCAATCCCCAGAGTCAACAGTACATCACCGAGGTGTCCTTGAGCAAGACGCCTAACCCCCGACTCCTTGTTTCTGTGCCTTTCACACGGAGTAAAACGGCACTTCTGAGGGCAATAATGACTGTTTATTGATTATAAACGTAAACATAACGGGCTGGAGGTTAGGGGACTGGCCTTGTTCCCCAGAGTCGACAGTACATGACAGAGGTGTCCTTGAGCAAGACACCTAACCCCCAACTGCTCCCCGGGCGATGCGGATAGGGCTGTCCACTGCTCTGGGCAAGTGTGCTCACTGCCCCTTAGTGTGTGTTCTCACAGGCATTTATGTGGTGTTTCACTGATTGGATGGGTTAAATGCGGAGGTGAAATTTCCCCGTTGTGGGACTCACTTAATCTTAATCTTAATATTTTTGAGCTTGTGTCTGACAGTGGGAATAATTCTGAAATCTCTAAATTAATATTTGTGTTGCTGGAATCTTAATTGATGCTCTATTTGTTTATTTCTGCTGCCTGTGCCTTTTTTTAAATGACATGTTTTAAATAGTAGTTTTTAACTGTCTAGTCTTAAAAGGGCTGTATGAGAATTGTATTAGTGGTAAAACTCAGCAAAGCCAGAATCAGTGTAAATTGTTATAACAGTAAGTGTGTCTTCTTTTGTCCTCAGATGGCCACAGAGGTTCTGGAGGGCCTGCTAGAGGAGGACGATGAGGTTGTGCAGGTAAGTGAATGAATAAAATGTACTGAATTTGTGAAAAGACCAGCCTCCCTTTAAATAGTGTGAATATTTAATGGTGAAAAGACCAAGAGAAATGATTCAAATTACATTTGCTTTTAAAAAGTGCTTCTTCTAAAACTTTAAAAGTCAAGCAAGTCCTAAGTTTCCTTTATTAATCTGCCCTTAAGTCTCACTTTTGGAGCTGTTAGATGTTTGTGTTGAAAAATCCAACTATCAGAGGTCATTATTTTTTCATTTTTCAAACCTTGATGATTTTGTAGGAAAAGATAATCCACTTTGTTAAGGAAGGAGGAATCACTGTTTTCACTTACACCGATCAGGCATAACATTACAACCACCTCCTTGTCTCTACACTCATTGTCCATTTTATCAGCTCCACTTACTGTATAGCTGCACTTTGTAGTTCTACAGTTACAGACTGTAGTCCATCTGTTTCTCTGGTACTTTCTTAGCCCACTTTCACCCTGTTGTTCAGTGGTCAGGACCCCCATGGACCCTCACAGAGCAGGTGCTATTTGGGTGGTGGATCATTCTCAGCACTGCTATAACTCTGACGTCGTGGAGGTGTGTTAGTGTGCGTTTCACTGGTACGAGTGGATCAGACTCAGCAGTGCTGCTGGACTTTTTAAGCACCTGTGTCCACACCCTGTCCACTCTATTAGACACTCTTACCTTGTCAGTCCACCTAGTAGATGTAACAGCAGTGCTGCTGGAGTTTTTAAACACCTCTGTGTCACTGCTGGACTGAGAATAGTCCACCAACCAAAAATAGTCCACCAACCAAAAGCGTCCTGTGGGCAGCGTCCTGTGGGCAGCGTCCTGTGGGCAGCGTCCTGTGACCACTGATGAAGGACTAGAGGATGACCAACACAAACTGTGCAGCAGCAGATCAGCTGTCGTCTCTGACTTTACATCTACAAGGTGGACTGACAAGGTAGGTCCACCACCACGTCAGAGTTATAGCAGTGCTGAGAATGATCCACCACCCAAATATTACCTGCTCTGTGAGGGTCCATGGGGGTCCTGACCACTGAAGAACAGGGTAAAAGGAGGGTAACAGAGTATCAGAGAAACAGATGGACTACAGTCTGTAACTGTAGAACTACAAAGTGCAGCTATACAGTATATATAATATAGGGGATGAATTGTAGTCCTCACTTCTGTTCATTTACACCCTGCAGGAGTGTGTGTGTGTGTGTGTTTGTGTGTGTGAGGGAGATTGAGGGCCGGAAAGATGACAGGTTGTATGTTAGCATGTTCTAGCTAGTACATCTTCTCTTGCGTGTTGGAATCGGGGAGCTGCGTGTGATTAAGTCCTGTATGTCATCTCTTTCTGTTGTGGCTGCAGTTTGGCAGCCGCTTCTTTAATGGGCCTCTATTTTCAGCGGGCTTGACAAGTGGTGCTGACTTTCAGTGCAGCAGACGGCTGGATAAATAATGTATGTATGGAGACCTGCTGGAATAGAGTTTGTGCGAAAGCTCCCGGCTCCTCAGTTTAGCTCATCAGGCATGGAAATTAGGAACGCTGCAGCAGATCCAGCTGATAGCGCTGCTGACACATCATGCAAAGCGCCATGCGAAAACAATTCATATACATGCCTCTAAGTAAATATGGCTGCATATTTTGTCTCAGTCCCAGTCACTCAGTCACACATTGGACAGACACATACAGTTCTTAGCTTAGGTCTCAGTGGCAGGTTGCAGAATACATGCTTGAAAATAGTTTTTATTTATTTATTTTTCTAATACAAGCGTATGCATGAGTTTGGACACCTGGTTATATATATATATATATATGTATGTATGTATATGTATGTGTGTATATGTATGTGTATACACCGGGCAACTTTATTAGGTACACCTGTTCAGTTGCTTGTTAACACAAATGGCTAATCAGCCAGTCACACGGCCACAGCTCACTGCATTTAGGCATGTAGAGGTGGTCAAGACAACTTGCTGAAGTGCAGACCGAGCATCAGAACGGGGAAGAAAGGGGATTTAAGTGACTTTGAACGTGGCGTGGTTGTTGGTGCCAGACGGGCTGGTCTGAGTATTTCAGAAACTGCTGATCTACTGGGATTTTCACACACAACCATCTCTAGGGTTTACAGAGAACGGTCCGAAAAAGAGGAAATATCCAGTGAGCGGTCAGTTGTGTGGACGAAAATGCCTTGTTGATGTGAGAGGTCAGAGGAGAATGGGCAGACTGGTTCCAGATGATAGAAAGGCAACCAAACCAAAATCTCTGAGGAACGTTTCCAACACCTTGTTGAAAGTCTGCCATGAAGAATTAACGCAGTTCTGAAATAAAAGGGGATCCAACCCTTTTACTAGCAAGGTACCTAATAAAGTGGTGTGTGTGTGTGTGTGTGTGTGTGTGTATATAGATGTTATAAACATCTAAACGAAAATGATGCCTTACTTAGCCATGGCCATGCATTACAATCTTGTTCCCATGTGCTAATTGAAGTGGCCATGACTTAGTAAGGCGTACATCCCTGTAGAGGATGTTACCATATTTTACCCTTAAATGGAAATAATGCCTGGCCACGCCTTATTAACATGTGGGAACGAGATCCTAAAACGTGGCTATGACTTAGTAAGGCATGGTCACGTGGCCACGACTTCATTTTCTCATTCCCACGCCTTACTAAGACGTGGCTGATGGGTTAGGATCTCGTTCCCATGTCTTACCCAATCATATTTTCCCTTAGAAATTCAACAAAACGCAATTTGACTGTGATGTTCTACTTTTTGTATACAACTGTAGTTATGTATGTTTGAAATTACATAATAGTTAAATAGCTTTGTGTTTGACCACTTCATGTTAAGATTAAGTGACCCTTATTAGTCCCACAACGGGGAAATTTCACCTCCGTATTTACCCCATTCGTGAAGTGAAACACCACATACACTCTACTGAGCACACACACACTAGGGGGGCAGTGAGCACACTTGCCCGGAGCAGTGGGCAGCCCAGTCCGCAGCCCGGGGAGCAGTTGGGGGTTAGGTGTCTTGCGCAAGGACACCTCAGTCATGTGCTGTCGGCTCTGGGGATCGAACAGGTGACCTTCCGGTCACGAGGCTGGTTCCCATGACTGCCCCTTGTTATCCACAGAATAGTCTGTGTGCTTTTGGTAAACAATTCCAATTGCTGACTTCTGTTGCTATTGCTAATAGCTAATAGTATGGAGGTGCTCTCATGCCATTACATTACCTAAAGCCAAGGTTATCTTGACTTACACCCCGATTTTAGCCCGATTCTCAGTCTGGCTGAGTCTGAGTTGGTCAGCTCTAGTTTGCAGATTTTTGGGTCAGACTCAGATTTCTTTCCTCCCAATGGCGATTCAGACCAGTCAGTGTTTATGAAATGTTTGATTTTTTTTTACTTGACTCTGAGCGAAATCTATTGTACGTTGGTCAACGACTCAATCTGAACGGGATTCCTGCAACAACCAATGAAAAGAGAGAGAAGAACGAGTTTGGAACCCAAAAAGAATCCCACACTGATCACATTTTTAAATCCATGATTCACTTAAACATGTTTACCTGCTCCATGTTTGTTTGTTTGGGTCTCTGAGTAACGGGAGAACACTTGAGTTTGCGCACGTTTGCGTGAGTTCAGTTGGTTCTGTTGGGTTCAGCAGCATCTGAAAAAACGAGTAGTGTGCAATCCCTAATCATTTAGTGTTGATCCCCAGTATTTCAGTCACCCCAAAAAGTCGTATAACGTGAGACGCCCAGTCTTTTATAATCTGTTCAGACTTTAAAAGTCGTGTAGTGAACCCGTAGTTTGAGACTTAAAGCATCAAGTGAATCAGATGAAAATGTCCTATGGAAAAAAAAAACCCTACAAGCTCTTGTTTGCAGTTGTGGGCTGGTGGTTAGGGAACTAGCAGTTCGATCCCCTGAGCCGGCAGAATGTGACAGAGGTGCCCTTGAGCAAGCCACCTGACCCCCAACTGCTCCCTGGTGCTGTGGATAGTGCTGCCCACCGCGCCGGGCAAGTGCGCTCACTGCCCCTAGTGTGTGTGTGTTCACTAGTGTGTATGTGGTGTTTCACGGCATAGATGGGTTAAATGCGGAGGTGGAATTTCCCCATTGTGGGTCTAATTAGGGTCACTTTTTCTAATCGAATCTAATCTGGGGACTTGGAGACCTCCCTGGTGGAAATGTGTAATTGCACAATTGCGTGAGACATTAATTTGTAAAGTCATATGATGTGGTCCAAAAAACTCCCATGAAATAAGGCTATACAGGGTGAGTGTAGCTGAGGCGCTAATGCTGAGCAAGGTTTGCACCAAGCCCACTTTTTACTGCAGATTTGATGAATCGCTCAGTCACTCGCTGTGCTAAATCATTGTTACATTAGAAGTGTTACTTGTCTGTCTAGCGTCTCCCTGAGCGCCTGTTTTGTCGTGCTAATGATGCAGTGTTCTTGTCAGAAGGAGTTCTAGTGTGGGCCTCTGTTCGGTGATTGATCTTCCGTTGTGTCTAGCTGTGTGTGTGATGTGTAAAAAGTCATAAAATCTGTGTCTCTGCCTCCTCCTTAACACCGCCACCAAGAGCACGCTTCATAAATCAGCCGCACTCCTCCGTTCCCTACATCCATTTCTTTCATAACTAGCACCTTTTAGCTCCACCAGCTGGTGGGGGAATGTGACTGATAAGACCGTTGCTCATGGGATACGCTGCATCGTGCAGCGTCACATAGCCGAGATACACTGTATGAAGTGAGACCTGAAAAAACAGTTCATTTTTACACTTGGTACAAACTTAATGAAAAAAATTTTGGCATCAGTTCATTGCCTCTTCGCAGACTCGGTGTTTGAGCTGAAAGATGCAAGCAAAAAGACTAGACTAGTATCATTAGGTTAGGTAGTCTACCTTTAGCATATGTCTTTATGACTGACTGCATTTCTCTGTTACATTTTAAGCCACAGGTAATCTACTGTGGCTTTCTGTGGTCTCGATATGGCTTGAATTTAAGTGATAAGTGATACTTTTTTCATCCCACAAACGGGGAAATTCGTGAAGTGAAACACCACATACACACTAGTGAACACACACACTAGGGGGCAGTGAGCACACTTGCCCGGAGCGGTGGGCAGCCCTATCCACGGCGCCTGGGGAGCAGTTGGGGGTTAGGTGTCTTGCTCAAGGACACCTCAGTCATGGACTGTCGGCCCTGGGGATCAAACCGGCAACCTTCTGGTCACAGGGCCAGATCCCTAACCTCCAGCCCACGACTGCCCCCTTAATGTAGAAATGGAAAAATTCTGTGTGCTGAGAAACTGAACAGTGCCCAGAGTCGTCAAGTGCTGGCGAGCATCAACACGTAATATCGGCAGCGGTGTGAATATATGGCCGTTTTAGCTTTTAATGCTTTTCTTGATATCAGGTATTCAATTTACATGTGGAAATTGAACTCTTACTAGTAAAAATTCTGTTTTTGATATCAACAATTAAAATTTTACTAGAGGGAATAAAATTTTCATGTGTGTAAATTGAATTCCTGATATCAAGAAGAAAAATATTAAAAGCTAAAACGACTTGCAATAAACTCATGAATGATCACTAGCAAAAATGTCATTTTAACTAGTACATAATGTTTACTAGTCAAAAAAAATATTTTCACATGTAGAAATTAAATTTTTATATCAAGAATTCAGTTTTGACTAGAAAGAATTACATTTTTAAGGATTAAATTCTTGATGTCAAAAATTAAATTTTTTCACTTTTACTTTTCACTGATAAGTTTATGATCAATAGAATGTTCTTTGTGCTAGTAAAAATCAAATTAGTGATATCAAGAATTACATTTCTATGTGTGAAAATACAGTTTTTACTAGTAAGAAGTAAAATGTAAAATGTGTAAATTGAATTCCTGATATCAGAAAAAATGGATGGAAAGCTAAAACGGCTTGCCTTATACACACCTTCATTACGAATGTTTTTCATTTTGGACGTGACACTGTCTGTCCACTGTGCAGTGGCCTTTAGATCTAAGCCTTCGCTTCAAGTAAATAAAAATAACTAAAAAATAAAAATATAAACACATCTGTGATAATTTCTGAGATTCTAGAAGTACATTACCACTAAGCTAACAGTGATACACATGAACATATCTCAACTGTTCGAGGTTAAACAAGGGCATTCTGTGTTATTCTGTTATTACACCCAATTATTATTATTACACATATGAACTGTTAGGTACTGAGTTTTGCACAGATGAACCACACTTGTGAATCACACGCTGAGGGAGGAGTTATAGAGTTTGATGGTCACAGGTAAGAATGACCTCCTGTGGCGCCCCGTGGTCATTTCGGTAGAATGAGTCTTGCACTGAATGAGCTCCTGTGTCTCATCACCGTGTCATAGAGTGGGTGGGAGCCATTGTCCATAATGGCCTGCAGCTTAGACAGCGTCCGCCTCTCCAACACTGCAGTCAGCGAGTCCAGCTCAACACCCACAACATCACCGGCCTTGCGGATCAGTTTGTTGAGTCTGTTGGCGTCTGCCACCCTCAGCCTGCTTCCCCAGCATGCAACAGCACAGAGGATAGCACTCACCACCACAGACTCATAGAAGATCCTGAGCATAGTCCAGCAGACGTTGAAGGACCTCAGGCGCCTCAGAAAATAGAAGTTGCTGAGTATGAAGAAAATTTGAAACACTTTTACTGGATATATTTATATAGAGCAGCAGAAACTGGCTCTTGGTTTGTGGAATGTAACCTCACTACGGGGGAAGGAGCTGGAGCTTGTGCGGGAGGATGAGAGGTACCAACTAGATATATTGTTTTGGATTGTCCATAATGAACATCGAGTTCGGACACAAGGGTGTTCATAAGTGTACATGGTACCAGAGCTCCTTGGCTCAGAGGTCAATGATCGACTTTGTTGGTGAAGAGATGTGCTGAGCTGTCAACTGATCATCATCTGGTGGTGAGTTGGATCAGATGGCACGGTAGGCCCAAACGAATAGTGAGGGTGGAGGCCCCTGTTCAGAATGATTTTAACTCCCACCTATGGGAGAGCTTTTCTCATGTCCCGGAGGAGGTTAGGGGATACGGAGTCTGAATGGACCCTGTTCAAAACCTCCATTGTGGAAGTTGCCAGGCATAGCTGTGGCCAAAAGCTTTGGGGTGCCTGTCAGGGCGATCACCCAAGAACCCCCTGGTGGATTCCAGTGGTGAGGGAGGCCGTCAAGCTGAAGAAAAAGGTCTTTAGGGACTGGATGGCCTGAAGGACTCCCGATTCAGCAGGTGGCAGCTGCAACGGTGGCAGAAGCAAAATCCAGAGTGTGGAAGGAGTTTGGTGAAGCCATGGAAAAAGACTTTCAGTCGTCTTTAAGGAGGTTCTGGACAACTGTCCGGCGACTCAGGAGTGGTCGGGGTGGCTGCGCCCAAGCTGTATTCGGCTGGGGTGGAGAAACTCTGACTTCAATTGAGGACATTGAAGCTCCACTTACTATATAGGTGCCTTTTGTAGTTCTACAGTTACAGACTGTAGTCCATCTGTTTCTCTGATACTCTGTTACCCCCTTTTACCCTGTTCTTCACTGGTCAGGACCCCCATGGACCCTCACAGAGCAGGTACTGTTTGTGTGGTGGATCATTCTCAGCACTGCAGTAACACTGACGTTGCGGTTGTGTTGTGCTGGTGTGAGTGGATCAGACACAGCAGTGCTGGTAATCAGATAAATTACCTTTTTAAAGCATGCAGGAAATCAGTATTAATTATAACCTCATCCAAAACAGCAGCAGCTAAAGAGCATAATTATTACTAATTTACTTATTTAGTTCAAGTAGCATCTTGTAAATGAAACCGCAGCTTTATTAATCAGATAAACTAGCATTTCAATCAAAAATCTAAATGATAGTATCTTATGAATACAATTTCTAATTTAGTCACTTCATATGAATAAATATGCTAATCAGATAAACTGCTTTTCAGTGTATTCATCATATACACTATATTGCCATCCAAATCATTGAATTCAAGGGTTCCAGTCACTTCCATGACCACGGGTGTATAAAACCAAGCACCTAGGCCTGCAGACTGCTTCTACAACATTTGTGGAGCCTTGACCTTAGTCAGAGCTTTTAACTGAAACTGAATCTAAAATTCTTTTACTTTGACTGACCCTGTACCTTAATAATGTTTATTTTAATGATGTTTATTTCACTACTAGTACTATAGTAATGAGTTTTTTTTTATTTATTTATTTTTTATTAGAGACATTTCTAGCTAGGGCGGCACGGTGGCGTGGTGGGTAGCGCGGAGGGCCTGGGTTCGATTCCCCGGCCGGGTGACCGGGGTCCTCTCTGTGTGGAGTTTGCATGTTCTCCCCGTGTCTGCGTGGGTTTCCTCCGGATTCTCCGGTTTCCTCCCACAGTCCAAAGACATGCAGTCAGGTCAATTGGACATGCTAAATTTCCCCTAGGTGTGAGTGACTGTCTGTGTCTGTCTGTCTGCCCTGCGATGGACTGGCGACCTGTCCAGGGTGTATCCTGCCTTCCGCCCGAAGACTGCTGGGATAGGCTCCAGCATACCCCCGCGACCCTGTCGGAGAAGCGGCTTAGAAAATGGATGGATGGATGGCAATTCTAGTTAATTCTGAGCATAACTCAAATATGCTAGCTAATATCAGACTAGCAAACATAGCTTTGAACAGTTGGACACACATAATCATAACATTTTTCATTAAAGTACAAAAAAGTTCACTCAGTTGCAGAAAATGTGTGTTTTGTAGTTCCAGTTATTAATATTGCACACTGATTTCCAGACATTTACAAAACAATGGGATCTGACTGCTCACCATGTGGCCATGAAGGACAGGGATGCAGCCTTACTTCCGGCTCTAAAGTGCAAGGGTGTGGCTTAAATGAGAGGCTCCACCTGTGGCCTAAGGCTGCGTTCACATTACCAGGCTGAAGTGGCACAAATACGATTTTTTGCTCTAATGTGACTCAGATCTGATGTTTTCAGGGCTGTGTGGACACAAATCAGATCTTTTCAAATCCGACCTGAGCCACTTTCATACAGTGTAGATCGGACACGTATCCGATTCATGGCCATGTGAATGTGCAGAATGGAATTCATGTGCTTTTATTCCGCTGCGCCATCATTCAGAGTTACTCTGGCAGCAGCGCCGAACAGAAGTTAAAGCCTGTAAACAGTGGAAAAGCAGCTCATCTCACTCTTTTCTCCTTCGTCTGGCTCTAATAATGAAGCTGAGAGCTGATCAGAGTTAATGATCTTCTCAGCGAAGCTCGTTCTGCTCGTTAGTTTGTGTTGATGATGCAGGGATTCAGTCACGTGACGTTACTGAGTAGGATGAGCTCATGAGGGTCATTTCAGGCTGGTTCGTTCACATTAATGACAGATTTGAATCACTTACCTAAACGAGTGTGAACCAAGTCTTCATCAGTTAACAAAGTAGAGGTTTAGTGCTTTACTCTGTGTCATCTGACATTCAGTCGTGTGACATTTGCTCCTATTTGCATTTACGCCATTTGGCAGATGCTCTTATGCAGAGCGACGTACAATCATTTTACACAGGTAGGCCAAGGTTGTGTTAGGAGTCTTGCCCAAGGACTCTTATTGGTATAGTGTAGGGTGTTTACCCAGGGGGGGGACTAAACCCAGTCTACAGTGTAGAGGTGTTACCCACTACATTAAACCAACCATATTTGTTTATATTACACTTTGCTACTACGCAGCACTAATGGCTTAAGCTGAGCAAGTTGGCATGTGTTGTTAAGGGCATGACTAAGAAGGCAGGGAACACACAGCCAACCCTATTCTGGTGTTTCACGTGACATCACACCGTTTAGTCGCCCCCATTTTGGGGACCGAATCAGGGCGTGACTGCGCCACACGATGCCTTTAATTAGCTGTGCTGTGTGAACGATTCACCAGCAAGACGCAACAGAAGCCGAGAGACGAGACACACAGACCTTTAATTCAGTGTTTCAGACTCCAGGCTTGCAGCCGCTGCACTGTGTAGTTTAGTGTTTCTCTGCTGTTCACACCTCGTTCAGCTCAAGAACGGATTAATTAGCTCATAATATCAGGAATTTTAACCAGGAAACCACAGTTATGCAGTGCAGGGGTTTCAGGACTGGAGCTGAACTCTGAACTAACTGCACTAACAAACTTACAGAACCACGTCTGTCGAAACACGACGTCGTTTTCCGAGCCACGACATTCAGTCTGATATTTAACGTCTATGTTTCTCCATTCAAACCTCATTTAAATCTCCAGAAACAGAGAGTAAAGTTATAGCGGGGGTCTGCAGCTCCGTCAGGGGGATGATTGTTTACCTCTCGGCTGATAACATTAGCTAAAGTTCTCTAACGGCCTGCATTGTAAACGTAGCCTTAGAGAAAGTTAAGTGATACTTTTTTAATCCCACAAACGGGGAAATTCCATGCATTTAACCCATCTGTGAAGTGAAACACCACAAACACTAGTGAATATACACACACACTAGGGGGCAGTGAGCACACATGCCCGGAGCGGTGGGCAGCCCTATCCAGCGCGCCCAGGGAGGTTAGACGTCTTGCTGAAGGACACCTCATTCATGGACTGTCGGTGCTGGTTCCCTAACCTCCAGCCCACAACTGCCTCCACACAGAAAGGCCCCACCTGGGATTCGAACCGGGGACCTTCGTGCTGTGAGGCAACAATGCTATTCACTGCGCCACCGTGCCGCCCTGCATAGGTAAGCCTTCACCCAGCATCATGTGATTGGGGGAAACCTAGTTAATGGATGGAAAATGGCAACACTACCACCGTTTTATGATCTCCCTCAATATCAATTGTCATATTGTGATGTTTTAACACATTTAATGTTAAAACTAACACCCTGTGCTCTTTTGGTTGTATAGAGTTGTGTGTCAAACACAAGAACCCTTTGGGAAGCTTTGTTTTTAGTTTGTTTCTCCAGCTCCTTCATGCGTTTTCACTAAACCTGTTTAATTCTAAGCCCTGTAGCTTGCCTCCTTCCCTCCTCGGCAGCAGAAGTACAGTCGGTATGAATCAGTAAAAACAGTAGAGGGGGCATTTGCTAATATGCATGGGGGGTACGCATCAACCTTGGAGACTTCAGCTCCTCTGTTCTGTAGAAGTGGTGACAGAATCATGCCAGCCTCCTCCGATACACCCCCCCGATGCCTGCCGTGTGACAGATTGAGAGCAGATAGGGAGCATCTGAACTTTTAACTCCATCCAGGAAAGTCAGAAGTTGGGAAGAAAGCGAGTTTTTGAGGTGGGAACTTTTGATGATGCTTTATTGAAAACCTTGGCGTAGTGTTTATAGAGTAATTAGAGGTGAAAAACTAAAGCACACACCCACGCATGACAACTAATCCCAGCATGCATTCTCCTCCAACCTCTACTATCTGGTTGAACTGTTATTATTGAAAGCGCAGACGTATTTGTTCTTTATCCGTCTACAGAAAGGACTGTTTTTCAGTCTTGATTGCAGGCTTTGATATTCATATCTGAACAAGATATGAAAGCAAATGTTTTGCTTTTTCTTGTCGTGCATTTGCATTTGAAAGTCTCCGTCTTTGTCATGAATTCTGTATTGTTGAGTCGTTTTAAGTGCTCAGCTGCCCTTCAGTGAGGATTGTTCTTTCAATGAAGTTGTAGTGGAGCTTCAGTTGGGCCAATTTGGTCCAAACTGGAACACATTGTACAAATTCCAGTAAATAAAACCCTAATATCTTTCTCCTGTCAAAATTTCAAATCAAGGATGTGCAAAGTAGCAGCAGTTAAATGTCACAGAACTAGATCAGTTTTCTCTTAATCACACCAACAGGTTCTCTGTGCTTCACCATCCACATGGCCATATCTAAGCCTAAACATCACACAAACAATACACATCACACCAACGTGAGCGTGGATCTCTGAGTTCCTTCCATTATGTAATCCTATTCCACTTCCTAAGAGCAATATTCTTGAAACAGTGTAATTTTGGACAGTGTCTTTCTTAAACTGCTGCTCTGTAATGGTACTGAATGCAGCCCAGCAGCGATGCTGACCTCCCCAAAATGGCAGCACCATTGACGTGCCTGGCTGGACTCAGTGGTATCTATGTATGTACACACCGATCAGACATAACATTCTGACCACCTCCTTGTTTCTACGCTCGCTGTCCATTTTATCAGCTCCACTTACTGTATAGCTGCACTTTGTAGTTCTACAGTTACTTCAGTGGTCAGGACCCCCATGGACCCTCACAGAGCAGGTGCTATTCGGGTCGTTCTCAGCACTGCAGTAACACTGACGTGGTGGTGGTGTGTTAGTGTGTGTTGTGCTGGTCTGAGTGGATGAGACACAGCAGTGCTGCTGGAGTTTTTAAACACCTCATTGTCACTGCTGGATTGAGAATAGTCCACCAAACAAAAATAGCCAGCGTCCTGTGTGCAGCGTCCTCTGACCACCGATGAAGGACTAGAGGATGACCAGCACAAACAGTGCAGCAGCAGATGAGCTGTCGTCTCTGACTTTATGTCTATAAGGTGGACCAACAACGTACGTAGGAGTGTCTAATAGAGTGGACAGTGAGTGGACACAGTGTTTATAA
This sequence comes from Pygocentrus nattereri, assembly GCF_015220715.1. NCBI lineage: Eukaryota > Metazoa > Chordata > Actinopteri > Characiformes > Serrasalmidae > Pygocentrus > Pygocentrus nattereri. The sequence continues at coordinate 7,975,612 of NC_051234.1, read as the reverse complement.
ATTCCAGCAGCTCTTCTGTGTCTGATCCACTCGTACCAGCGCAACACACACTAACACACCACCACTACGTCAGTGTTACTGCAGTGCTGAGAATGATGCAGCACCCAAATAGTACCTGCTATGTGAGGGTCCATGGGGGTTCTGACCACTGAAGAACAGGTTAAAAGGGGCTAACAGAGTATCAGAGAAACAGATGGACTACAGTCTGTAACTGTAGAACTACAAAGTGCAGCTATACAGTAAGTGGAGCTGATAAAATGGACAGTGAGCGTAGATTGGCCTGATTCGTGTATCCATGAGCAGCACTATCTTCAGCCATAATTTGGCAAGCGGTGGCGAATGTTTGTGGCAGACTTGTTCTCTGTGAACAGTTCAATTTGAACGATCGAGTAAACGTTGATTTTCACGTATGTTCACTGAGAAGTACCTCCAGAAACTTTCGGGACATTTCGAAATGGATGTTACAGCTCATAACATGAAGTAGGACGGCTTTTAACGTTAACCTTAAGCTAACGTTAAGGTTAAGCTAGCTAACTCGCAAGCACAGCTGTTACTGAGATGAATCTTCTTCGTCCAGTGAGCCGATGACTTTCCTTTTCAGATGCTCCAACATGGAGGATGTGCTCCCATTCCAGCTGAGGTCAAATTTACAAATAGCAAAGCTGCCACCTTTTTTACGGAGTTTACCATGAAATTCTCCCACACTTATTGTTCTTGAGGCTGCCATCGCACTTTGGTTAACTCTCCAGTAAGTGGTAATGTCATCATTTATATTCGACTAAAATAGTCGAGGCACCCCTACATGGGTATAAAAAAGTCCAAAACACACCATATTTTACCCAAATGCTGAATAACATGTGCAGGAGAGCTGGTTACCATGCTAATGACGTTAATAGCAGTTATCAGAGTGCTGATAAATAAAATATAGAAGAATATCGCTGTTGGAAGACAACTTTGTGTCTCTAAAAACTTTCCAGGAGAAGGAAAATAACCTTTTTGTTTTCAATGGAAGCAGGAATTTTTGCAAGTAATTTTGCTACGTTTCTTTTTGTCCATTCATCATGAAATTTGATATACAATGTAAAGGGCAACAGGCGTTTTCAAATGGTCTCAAAAACTTGGGTCATTCTAAAGAAACGTCCACTTTTTTTTTTTTTTTTATCTGTCCATAGGAGTCACCGGTGTTACCCATCCTCCATAAGGAAGGTTATACCGGTGACATTTTTGATTTAAAAAAATGCATTTTAATAATTGCTGCTACAGAACATCAAACCACATGTTGTCAATCATGGAATATCCACTGACATACGTAATTTAACCCATATGTTTTCTATTATTTCACAATTACCTAAGTATAAAGTCGGTCACACCAGTGACTTCAGCTAAAAGCTTCATATGAAATCATGAGCTAAATGAGAAAATCTCTGCTAACTGAAAAGACACAGTGGACTCACCATGTGCTTTTCTTCATAGATCTTCAGAAAACGGGTAAAAGGAAGTCAGTTGATGTCATCAGTGTGGCTTTTATTTCAAAATAAGAGATTTTTTGTTATGCACTAATATCAGTGACACGACTTCCATTACATGTTTTATAATATTTATCTGGCATTTGTTTTCTTTGTTATTTTTATCCTATATTCCGTAGTCATGTATAGATTATTACAGTTAAAATAGCAGAAAAACGTTTTTTACCTCAAAATCTGGCCTCGGCCTTAAAACATGACCATGAGGACGAGCTCTTCTGTGGTACCTGGAATTCTGAATAGATGATTTAAAAGCCAATAATGCTAAATTGATGGCTGAAGATGCATCTCCATGCATGTCGTGCACAAAAAAATTGTGTACCCTGCCCGGGAAAGGGTCACCGGGACCTACCCCTGGAGCCAGGCCTGGGGGTAGTGTTCCATGGCGAGCGCCTGGTGGCCGGGCAGCCCACGTAATCTGGCCGGGCTCAGCCCGAAGAGGCAACGTGGGGAGGCCATGTGGGCCCACCACCCGCAAGGTCCAGCATGGGGGAGCGGTGCAGTGCCATATTGGCAGTGGGAGATTGCGGGGAGGCCCTAGGTGGCCTAGGCCCCTGCAGCAGAAACTAAAATAACATGCTTTATTTTAAAATATGAAGAAATTGTGACCCTAACTTTTAAAAATTTTTATTTATTTATTTATTTATTTATTTTAAAGTGTACTCTATCTGTAAACGCTGTAACACAAAAATGGACGTTTCTGTAGAATGATCCAGATACAAGTCTTTCTTCTGGCAGCAGCGATTTAAATGAATATCCTATAATAAAATCATCAGGTGTCCAAAATTAAGCTTAAATTCTGCTGTAACGAATATGTTAAATAATGCTTTTAAACAGCGGTTGAAACGCTTTTTAATCTGGACAGACGTTCCATCCTGTCCTCACGCGGTGCTGATATTGTGAGATGTTGGCTTCGCCTGTTTGATATTAGAACTCTAGTCCTGCACGAACATCCAGGTTCATAGAGCGTATTGGACATAAAACATACCTTTTTCTGACCAAAGAAATCAAACTTTCGCTTGGCGGCACTAAGCTGTACTTTCCGGGCTCTATTTGCTGTTTATGTCCCTTTTTCTCATAAGTGTGTTTCCCGGGTGGACCTCCGTGCCGGGTTGTTGACTTCAGCGCGTCGGATTAAAAAATGATTTAAGGTGGTGAAGAATAAAGTCAGCTTCAAAACTAAAGCAGCAGGAAATGCACGATAAACGTGATCTGAGAAAGTAAGAGAAGACGTCCTCTGGCAGGAATAAACTTAACGATGCCGTCTTCTGCTAATTTGGTGAACAAAATCTCTTTTTTATTTCTATTTCTAACTTTTCAGGTCATATTTTATGTTTGTTTTTATGTTTGCCCCCCCCCCCCCAATATGTAACATTCCACAAATAGACAATAAATGTCTATTGAGATGTGTAGTGTTGTCTTATTTATGTATTTACACTTAGATTATCAATGAAACTTGGAAAGGTGCCCCATTTTTTCTTATGACTATTTTTGTAAAAAGAATATATATAAATAATAATAATAATAATAATAATTTTATATATTCTGAGTCTAGGCTCGCTTCATGTCCAGAAAAAACCCACGTTATAAGTGTCTCTAATAACTGTGTAGTTACATGTGAACAACATATGCTACAACAGTTTAACTACTAATGATTTGGTCAGTGTAACATGGATTACAGAAGTACTGCCTATGTTAATTACACAAGTGTACACAATCTTCCACACAGGAACTGTCCTGTAGTGCAGTGTTAAAGCTACACTTTAAAATAATGGACAGTTCCTATGTAGTTACTATGTAATTACTGTGTAATAATGCAGTTTTAATATAGACATTGCTTTGGGGGAAATGCAACACATTTAATTAATGTAATAACAGTTACATGTTAATATAAGGGGACGTCTGCTGTTCTGTCACATACACAGAATGGTTTGAAGCTGATACTGGTTACAGTGTCACAGCACTAGCAGCATAAATGCTGGCTAAGTGTTAGGAAAGCTGGCAGATACAGTGCAAGTGACATCTTAATGAAAGTTATTACATAATTCCTTTTACGCTGGAAAAACCTGAAAGAAAAACTGCTGTTCCTGTCTGATTACAAATGTTATTACATGTGTTATTACCCTTTGTGTAATTACATAGGTGAGAGTAGGCAGTTATAACTATTTAAATACACTTGTGTTATTACATGAGGCAAAATTTGTTGACACATGTAATTACATAAGGTTTACTTCTGTAATCCATCTGTAACAGTGACTAAATCATTAGTAGTTACATTGTTGTTGCATATGTTGTTCACATGTAACTACACAGTTATTAGAGGCACTTAATATAAAATGGGACCACATTTATTTTTACCTTAGTACGTCACTTTGTAGTTGTTATTAATGGGTTGCTTTTTTAATTGAAAGAAAAACGGTTACATTTCACTCCAACTGCCTGATCCTCACCGCTTCTTTGGCTGCACCGAGCTTTTGTGTGTATTTCCGGCTTTGATGCCTGAAGGTTTACTGGCTTCCGTCTCACACACACTTTTCTTTTAACGTTTCTGGGTTTCTGTCAGTTTAATTCAGTGTTTTTGGGATGGTTGCTGTGCAGTCGATTAGATAATATATATAAGAGCATTGCTTAACATGAATAGACATTAACAGTCAAGCTCATTAGTTACTGAGCGTTTCTCAGCCTAACTTTCTCTGCCCTGTCCTCCCTTGTTCCTCAGGTGTGGTATCTGTTGGGGTGGCTGTTTTATCTACAGCTAGACAAGCCAGACCCCACAGAGGATGCAGAGAGCATCAGAAAATCAGCCAGAACTCACCTCACCAAAGTGAAAAAGGTAAGAACACGGGCACCTTTTCACCAGCTGACTACTAAATAGAGTTTTTTTCAGTATTTATTGTTGCAGATTTGCACATTTGTACTTTTCAGTACATTTGTACACATACACATCCTTTCAGACCCACAGCGCTGAGTTGTTTACTCACAGTGGAAGGATGGACAGAAACACCTGATGTTTTCAGATCTGGAGCAGCTTGATTTTCTCCTCTCTCTCTGAGAAGAAAGCTTTAAATGCTGTTTATCTGATGGGGGCAGGTTTGGGGTCTAGCAGGTCTGACTGGATAAAAGCGTAGAAACCTCATTGCAGAACATATATACATATACTGGTCCACATAACTATTGTGTATCTCAATATAAATGCCAGTCTAACATTTTCACTGTGTTTTTCTGAGGCCTTGGTCAGATGTTCAGTTTCTGAGGTCTGAAGATGTCCTAAAATGTCCCCCGAAGCCCCGCCTATGGCCATGAAATATTACAATAATGACTAAAATGTAATGGCACACAGCTGTTCTAAATATATTTTTATTTTTCCCCCCAAATGGCTCGTGCTCATGTGAAACATGAAATTGCCAATGTAGGTATTTCATTTCACTTTCGATTTTGCCAGGGTATTTGTGCTGATGTTTGGAAAAAGAAATGGCAAAAAGAGGTTTGCATTTACACTATATTGCCAGAAGTGTTCACTCGCCCATCCAAATCATTGAATTCAAGTGTATAAAACCAAGCCCCTAGGCCTGCAGACTGCTTCTACAGACAGTCTGAAAGAATGGGTCGCTCTCAGGAGCTCAGTGAATTCCAGCGTGGTACCGTGATCGGACGCCACCTGTCCAAGTCCAGTCGTGAAATTTCCTCACTACTAAATATTCCACAGTCAACTGTCAGTGGGATTATAACAAAGTGGAAGTGATTGGGAACGACAGTAATTCAGCCACGAAGTGGTCGGCCGCATAAAATGATGGATGCTGAGGCGTATAGCGTGCAGAGGTCACCAACTTTCTGCAGAGTCAATCACTACAGACCTCCAAACTTCATGTGGCCTTCAGAACAGCTCAAGAACAGCGTAGAGAGCTTCATGGAATGGGTTTCCATGGCTGAGCAGCTGCATCCAAGCCTTACATCACCAAGCGCAAGGCAAAGTGTGGAATGCAGTGGTGTAAAGCGCCACCACTGGTCTCTACCAGTGGAGACGTGTTCTCTGGAGTGATGACTCACTTCTCTGTCTGGCAATCCAATGGATGAGTCTGGGTTTGGCGGTTGCCAGGAGAACGGCGCTTGTCTGACTGAATTATGCCAAGTGTAAAGTTTGGTGGAGGGGGAATTATGGAGTGGGGTTGTTTTTCAGGAGTTGGGCTCGGTCCCTTAGATCCAGTGAAAGGAACTCTTAATGCTTCAGCAGACCAAGGGATTTTGGACAATTTCATGCTCCCAACTTTGTGGGAACAGTTTGGGGACGGCCCCTTCCTGTTCCAACATGACTGCGCACCAGTGCACAAAGCAAGGTAAATAAAGACATGGATGAGTGAGTTTGGTGTGGAAGCACTTGACTGGCCTGCACAGAGTCCAGACCTCAACCCGATAGAACACCTTTGGGATGAGTTGGAGTGGAGACTGTGAGCCAGGCCTTCTCATCCAACATCAGCTTCTGGAAGAATGATCAAAAATTCCCATAAACACACTCCTAAACCTTGTGCAAAACCTTCCCAGAGGAGTTGAAGCTGTTCTAGCTGCAAAGGGTGGACCGACATCATATTAAGCCCTATGCATTAAGAATGGGATGTCACTCAAGTTCATATGTGTGTGAAGGCCGTCGAGCGAATACTTTTGGCAATATAGTGTACATTTAATTCTTTTAATTAATTTTTTTTTTCATTTAATTTTTGGCTGGATTTGCCTCCCATAGACTATCCTCTTTGTTGACTAAGTGGATAAGTGGATTATCTTATATCTAATCTCAAACATATCTCCTAAACACTTGTACTTAATAGCTTTTTTTCATTGGAATTTAATTCAATGAAGAGGGATGTGACTTTTGTACAGTACTCAGTGGTCAAAAATGTTGATTTTTGGCTTTAAAAAATTTGCACAAAAAATAGAACTACAAGGAAGTGTCGGCCACTTTGTCGAGATTTAATAATTTAAATCTTGATAAAAACAAGAAACAGACTGCGGCCTGGTAGGAGACCATACACACATATTTTGGGACTGTCCGAAGTTTTCAGAATACTGGCAAAACATGCAAACTGAAATTAAAAAATGCCTAAATATAGAACTGCCCTTAGAACCATCTTGTTTTTTATGAGGAATATTACCAGAAAATGTAGGAAATAATAATAATAATACACTATTACTGAGACCCCTTCTACTAATTGCTAAAAAGATGATTAGGGTTTTATGGCTGAGGCCTCAGCCCCCCACGGTAATGCACTGGAGGGAAAAGGTTAAGAATGTTTAATATATGGAAAGTATAACTGCGAGACTACAACTAAGATCAGATGAATTCTTGACTAAATGGTCCTCAGTAATCACATATAATTGTTTTCAACAGATGTTTAAATGAAGCAGTTCCCTCTGTATGTGAGTACACACATGTAAATGTATTCAAAAGTACTGTGGGACTTGCTGTGAAACAGGTGTATTTGATTCATTTATGTTTATGGAACAATCTGGTTATCAATCCCTGAGGAACTACTTACAGACAATGAGAGGATGCTAAAATCCATGGATCTCCAGGACACACACCTCTGAGCCCTGTGCTGTGTCTTTTTTTTGAAGATATAACTGCACTTGATAAAAAAAGGAAATAAAAAGAAGGTAAAAAAAAAAAAACGAGAAACAATGATGAAAAACCCTTTTCCCTTCGCTCCCCCACGCCGGTCAGCTCACTCTCCTGTGCCAGTCAGCGCAGACGCGTTTAACGGGTTGAGCAGCAGAGGGAAAACAGCGACGAAGGACGTTCAGCTGTGTGGACCTGTTTCATGCTTTTCATGATGGATGTTTGAGAAGTGTTTTGTGAGCGTTGTTCTTATCAAGAGTGAGTTCAACGCTTAGAAACGTCTCCTCTATAGAACTTGAAAACGTCCTGCATGATATGCAGAACACAACAAAACAAGAACAAGTCCTCTCTAGCATATTAATGCAAACTACGGCCGCAGAGTCGGAAGGGACAAACATTCACAAATGACAACGTGTACCTAAAAAATTGTGAAAATAATGGTCTTGATTGGCCGGGCGGCCCCCTGTTCGCTATTGTCGAGAACATTGGGTTTCATTGCACATTCTGGAACATACTGGAATAATTTTAGTAGGTTTGTTTATAATCCGCCCAATGACCGCTGGGATAGGCTCCAGCATCCCCCCCGCGACTCTGAGGGAGAAGCGGCTTAGGAAGTGTGTGTGTGTGTGTGTGTGTGTGTGTGTGTGTGTTTCATGTAAGCTGTTTTTGTTTATTGTTGACTCAGTCGTGTGTTATTGAAAGCAGATTAAATCAGTAATAAGTGTGTTGTCTTTATTACCTTTTAGAATTTATGTTTAATTTACATTTATTCAAGAGCACAAATATAGCAAATAAAAAAAATTTCCGTTTCAGGATTCAGGCAGGTGCCTTGGCTTCCTTGGCTCGGAAGTTTGATTTTGGTGCACCTTCAATAATACGTATTTCCTACATTGAACAAAAAGAGATGGTTTTGTTAGGAGCATTTTGCTGGTCTTAACATTGCAGGTCCCATTTTTGCCTCTGGTTTTGATATAAACTCTGCATAAAAGCTTCATCAGTAGTTATGTTTACTTTGTTTATGCAGAGCCATATATAAAATGACAACAGGTTGAAAAAACAAAACAAATAAAGCCACTTTCAGTTTTCGGCCGGGTTGTCATTGACTTTTGGCTTCAGCCAGGAGTTTTTGTTTTGGTGCGTAGTAAGTATTTTGTCGGTCTTAACATTGCGGGTCAAGTTTGTAGCATAAAGTCAGGATATTGGTGTCCTCAAAATGTCTGTAAACCAACCCAAACATACAAACTCCATCATGTGGCCTGCATACTGTCAAGGTGTCAGGATGTTCATGTTATATAAACTGGTTTTGTTTATTGTGAAAGTAGATTTCATTCATAATAAAAAGCAGAAGAAAACAAAAAGCATAAAGTGGCAAATTAAGAAAAAAAAAGTTGTTTTGGCTTTTATCGAATTTCGACTAGGAATTTTAATATCGGTGTGTCATGTATAATAAAAATTTTCTAAGCGTAAACTGAACTTTAGTAATCAAAAAGAGTATTAAGCCTAAACTGTTGTAGGGAGAACTTTGTTGGTCGTAACATTGCGAGTGTTTTTGGTGCAAACTCAGGACATCAAAATGTCAGAAAACCAGTACACATACTAATATCAGAGATCATGCAGCCAACATATTACAATCATTTTATAAAGTTTATTTTATATAAACAGTTTTGTAAATTTATTTTCAGCTTAGTTGAGTGTTATTGAAATGATGGCACCCCTTAAAAACCCCAGGGTTATTGCCTTTATCTACGTTTATGGCATTTGACACTCTTATCCAGAGCGACTTACAATTTGATCAGTTTATACAGGGAGGCGAAGGTAGTGTTAGGAGTCTTGCCCAAGGACTTTTACAGTGTAGGGTGCTTGTCCAGGCGAGGGGATTGAACCCAGTCTACAGTGTAGAAGGCAGAGGTGTTACCCACCACACATTATTATTACATACAAAGCCTTATTATTCAGAAACCACAGGGACTTTAATGCAAACCGGCTGAGCTGTTCTGAGGTTATAGTGGTGTGTTATGAAACTTTGCGCCTGACTGTGGGATCTGGCCATTTGAGGCGTTAATTATCAATAAAAATGTATTATCTGTGTAAAGTATGAGTACTCAAAAACAAGTTTTTGGGAGCCATTTTCATTTAAGTGTTTTGCTGGTAACAACTGTTCCCTACATTTAACCTCAGTAACCAAAAAGGAATAGTTTTTGTGGGGACCGGTTTGCTGGTCTTAACTTTGCAGATTGTTTTTGGTGTAAACTCAACTTGAAAATGTCCAAATAAACACAACACAAACACATCATGGAGTCGACATGCTGTAAACATTTTACTAAGTTTACATTTTATAAACTGCTTTTGTTTTATTGCCGGCTCAGATTTGCACCTCAAAGCAGATTTGATCAATAATCAAAGGTATTTTCTTTAACCTTATAGCTTTTCTATTTAGTACATTTACGCAAAAGCATAAATAAAACCACCAGTTAAAACCCTTTAACTTTGGTTTCTGGTTTCAGCTTCTTGGACCTGGAATTTTCATTTCAGCCCAGAATTTTTATTTCAGTGCATCACTAGTAATGAGTATTCCCTACACTTCACCTCAGTAACCAAAACAAAGGCCCAATCCCATTTCACCCTTCGCCCCGACCACTTAGCCCTCACCCCTCAGTTTTGCAGATTCAAGCCTAGGGGTAGGGCGTCCTGATTCTTGTTGAGATAGAGGGGTAGGGTGACGTGTTAGGGCTACATGACCCTCCAAACGGAGATTTTTCCGAGACACAGTCCACACAGAGAGTTATGAGGGGAAAAAAAAGAAAAACTAGCAAGACGGCTGCGTGAGAGACCAATGAAACACACAAATGTGTGAATTCTCTCTGTTAAAAAAGTATAATAACCATTTCTTTGTATTAGTTTAATGTAGTTTCAGTGTATTATGCTCCTTTTTTTCATAACAAGCTTCAGAACTGCCGCACCATTTAAGGTGGAACAGGAAAACTTGAATAAGAAGCTGGTGAATATCTGACTTGAGCTTCACATCACTGTAGAATTAGGGGTGGGTGATAATAAATAATTGCGCCCCCCCCCCCCCCCCCCCTGTCTTTTGAAGGCATATGGTTCTCTAAATGTAAATAAAGCCCAGCAGTGAGAAGCTGAACTTTACCCTCGTCTGCTGTCACTGCAGACGGGCAGGGTCGTCTACAGAGCAGCGCTAGTAGCTGTTAATGAAGTAATCCAACCATCCATCCATCCATCCATCCATCCATTTTCTAAGCCGCTTCTCCGTCAGGGTCGCGGGGGGTGTGCTGGAGCCTATCCCAGCAGTCATCGGGCGGAAGCTAGGATACACCCTGGACAGGTCGCCAGTCCATTGCAGGGCAGACAGACAGACAGTCACTCACACACTCACACCTAGGGGCAATGTAGCACGCCCAATCGGCCTGACTGCATGTCTTTGGACTGTGGGAGGAAACCGGAGAACCCGGAGGAAACCCACGCAGACAGGACCCTGGCCACCCAGCCGGGGAATCGATTAATGAAGTAATGCTCTTCTTTATTTGAGGGTCCCATTTCAGAGGGACGATTTGAACCACTACCCCTTGTAACTCCGTTTCAACGGGCAAAGTGACACTCGAAAACAAGGGGTAGGGGGAAAAATGAGGAATGGGACTGGGCCAAAATAATATACAGAGTATTTTGTTGGTCCTGTTTATCTCTGCTTTTGGTATAAACTCAGGATGTTTTTTGCCCTCAAAATGTCTGAAAACCAACACCCACCCACACACATATACACACACACACACACACACACACACACCCACACACACACATGCGCACACACGGGATGATCAGCATTTCTTTGTTCAATACGGAAGCTTCTTGTGCTCTGCAGGACTTTTGCTGCAAACACATGCATTCCCTCTCCTCCCCCTCTTTTTTTTTTCCATCTGCGCTCCGTTCTCCCAGCATGTCCTCTCTCCTTTCACCGGGGTGAAATTTCTCTCACACCGCCGGCGGTCGCAGGCTATGGAAATGGAAAATGAAAAGCAAAGTTTGAGCGAAAGAGAGAAGGTGAGAGCGCATCTAGCAAGCGGAGGGAGGAAAGAAGGTGTCGAACTTCTACCTGCTTTACCTGCTCTCTCTCATTCTCTCTCTTTCTCTTCCCCCTGCCGTTTTTTCCTCTCTCTCTTTTTTTTTTTTTTTTCCCCATCTCCTCCAGTGGCCTTTCACTGCTCGAGTTATTAGAGTTTGGTTTCTCTCTGAAGTTGCCTGTGGTCACTGTGTGTGGACTTCTCATTTCTTTTTTCCCCCCCTCTGTTCTTTCCTGTCTCTTTCCTCCCTCTCTTTCGCCTCCTCGCTATATGAACCGTCATGCTCCGGCCTTCGTTCTCTCACCCCCTCCCTCTGCCTCCTGTCCTTTTTCTTTGTGGGAGGACTAAAGAATTTGCTACGTTTTGTCCTTGGCGCGGTCATGGAAGATGAATTGTTGCACCACACAAACACGAAAACAAATTCGCATACTGTCCCTTTCTTTCTCTCTCTCTCTCTCTCTCTCTCTCTCTCTCTGTCCCTTTATCTTTTAGGGATGGGCGTAGTTATTCATATATCTGAATGTACAGTACTGTGTAAAAGCACAGACCACCTTATATTCACTTAGTTTCTAGTTAAGTACCACTTTACTGCTGTTGAAACAAAACCTTGTATCTTCAAAATGGTAACTTTACAGGAGAAGGAAAAAACTTGATTTACTTTAAGTGTAAGTCAATGGAACCAGACGTCTTTCCATGCCATTTTGTGCCTTATGTTGTGGTCGCTTCAGCATGAAATTTGCACACAATGTAAAGGTCAACACGCATTTTCAAATGAGGTCAAAAAACAAAAATTGGGCAAAAATGGAGATATGAGGTTTTATTCTGACAGCAGCGACGTATTCATTTTTGGGGGGGGTATTTCAGAAGAGATTGCGTAGAAGACAATCCTCTTGCGTAAGGAAGGGGGAAGGGACATAGGTGAGGGAAAAAAAACAGGAGTTTGAGGCTCTGCAAGATCCAGACGACACCAACACTGTCGAGATTAAATAAACAGCACTTAAAGCTTCCGTCTTTGAGAGAGAGGAGAAAATCGAGCTGCTCCAGATCTGAAAACATCCACAGGTGTTTCTCTCCGTCCTTCCACTCTGAGAAGACGACTCGGTGCTGTGGGTCTGAAAGGATGTGTAGCTGTCAGGAAGCCGTTAAAGAGAAAAGGAGATGAAAAAGAAGACAGTTTGGACTAAAACACTAGAACTGGACACTTGAAATGTGGAGCTTTGCTTGGACTGTGAGATGCAGAAGTGCAACCAACGTCTGAGATTGAACTTTGGAGATATAGGGGAAAAAAACTGAAAGTATTGAAGCTCAAGAGGAGGCTAAATACTGCAAAAAAACATATTGTGTTTAGTTTTTGAGGTTTCTGTATGTTTATTTTTGCTGATGGACTGAGTAACTTGTCCCATTACTGCCCAATCTAATGCAATTTAAAACAATCTTGGATATGAGGAAAATATTCCACTGCCTGTCTTACTGGCTATCAAAGTTTTAGGACAGAAAATCAATAAATACGCATATGCTAATCATTTATTTCCCCCATTAATCAGCAATAGAATCAAAATTCTTATATATTTAGGTCACAGACACTCTAACAATTAATGTCAATATATCTGAGCTGATAATTGTTTTTAAAGTCCGTATCAGTAAAATGCACGTCATTTAGAAGGCGCTACGTAAAGTTTGATCCAAAACATGGCAGATATCAATATTCTGTTGGCATGTGCGACTGTGTCATGCACTGTAGATACATTGAAATTGTCATTAACCAAACTACCAACACAATTCCACCATAATCTTGCAGTTTTAAGTGTTAACCTTTTGGGTGTCTACATAACACATTGATAGCATCTTGCATAAACACTTCATAACATTGTTGAGGAAAATGTTATTCATACACTGAGTCTCACCATCACACTAAGATACAGTCAAGTGATGGCGTCTAACATATCAATGAGTATTTTACTGTCCATGTAGTAAAGTGACATGTCAAGCAACGAATGCTGAAGCAAATACTTAAAAAGAAGTCAAAGGGTTACATGAAACAGGCCTGAGTGTCAAAGCACTTATTGAGGGATAAAGCGAGGTCATTTTTATTTTGCCTGTCCAGGAATGAGACATTTTACTGAAAACAGTGTGCTTTTTAAAGAAAACATGTAGGACTTTTATTTTGAAAAATGCATCTCAATAAAATGACATACAGTAGTAGTAGTCCATATAATATCATGTAAAACGTGTACTTTATAAATGCTGATTTAGACACTGATGAACCCGCTATGAAGTGTTTAGAAGTGCAAGATGTTTAGAATGTGTTATGTAGACACCCTTCAAGAAAAGCGTGACCACGATTTAGTTAAGGTGATCCAACAGAGAGGCTGAGCCGCGGCAATGCTATTTCTCTATGTCTATCTATCTATCTATCTATCTATGTCTATCTATCTATCTATCTATCTATCTATGTCTATCTATCTATCTATCTATCTATGTCTATCTATCTATATCTGTCTATATGTCTATCTGCATATCTATCTATGTCTGTCTATCTATCTATGTCTGTCTATCTATCTATGTCTATCTATCTATATCTATCTATCTATCTGTCTATGTCTATCTGCATATCTATCTATCTGTCTATCTATGTCTATCTATTTCTCTATGTCTATCTGCATATCTATCTATCTATCTATCTATCTGTCTATCTATGTCTATCTATCTATCTATCTATCTATCTATCTATCTATCTATGTCTATCTATTTCTCTATGTCTATCTGCATATCTATCTATCTATCTATCTATCTATCTATCTATCTATGTCTATCTATCTATCTATCTATGTCTATCTATCTATCTATCTATGTCTATCTATCTATCTATCTATCTATGTCTATCTATCTATCTATCTATCTATCTATCTATGTCTGTCTATCTATCTATCTATCTATCTATGTCTATCTATCTATCTATATCTATCTATCTATCTGTCTATATGTTTATCTGCATATCTATCTATCTATCTGTCTATCTATCTGTCTGTCTGCATATCTATCTATCTATGTATATCTGTCTATCTGTCTGTATATCTGTCTATCTGTCTGTCTATCTATCTATCTATCTATGTCTATCTGCATATCTATCTATCTATCTATCTATCTATGTCTATCTGCATATCTATCTATCTATCTATCTATCTATCTATCTATCTATGTCTATCTATCTCTCTGTGTCTATCTATCTATCTATGTATATCTGTGTATCTGTCTGTCTATCTATCTATCTATCTATCTATCTATCTACGTCTATCTATGTCTATCTGCATATCTATCTATCTATCTATATCTATCTATCTATCTATCTATCTATCTATCTATCTATCTATCTGTCTATCTATCTCTCTGTGTCTATCTATCTATCTATGTATATCTGTGTATCTGTCTGTCTATCTATCTATCTATCTATCTATCTATCTATCTATCTACGTCTATCTATGTCTATCTGCATATCTATCTATCTATCTATCTATCTATCTATCTACCTATCTATCTACGTCTATCTATGTCTATCTGCATATCTATCTATCTATCTATCTATCTATCTATATCTATCTATCTATCAGATATTCGAATAGCACCAAAATAGTGCAAAAGAAAACAAGTTGCACCTTTGGTTGTCCTTTTCTGCACCCTTAAAGGTCTCATGGCTGGAGTGTCTCCTCTGAAGCGCAACACTTCATTAGTTATGGTTGATTTGATGCACTATCGACGTATAATTAAGGTGATCCAACAGAGAGGCCGAGCCGCGGCAATGCTAAGCTCTCGTGTTGATCGATCTTGGCATTCTCCTCAAGGCCTTCACACTGAGACTCTCCATACACAGCGGCTAAACACACTTTACTGAGCACTGACCCTCAAGCAGAACCATACCAAATTGCCTTTGCAGTTTAGCCACATACAGGTGAAAAGCAAAACAAATAGATATAATGATTAATGGAAACTTAAACCACTAGTGAGCCAGCAAAAGTATTTGTCCTTCAGCAAGTGCAGAACTTTTTTTCTGAAAAAGCTGCTCCTGGAAAATGAAGTAGTTTAGAAAAGTGTAGGAGTAAACCAAAGTAGGCTTAAGCAAAAATTCAGATTTCAATTACAGACCTGTAGCTCTCAGTGAGGGGCGGGAGACGAAGTGATGTGAGTAAGAATTGTGTAATACTTCGTTTTATGGTTCACTGTAGGTGTTTTGTAGCAGAGATCTTCAAAATTCAGGCTTTGAATCCAGTTTTTGGTTTTGTATTTTGTGCTTATTGATGGTTAACTGAACTCTAAATGTAACTGACTGATCCCCTGGTGTCAGACCCTTATTAACATGTCCTGTACGGAGAACATGTTTCAGCTCTGTCTGCATTATTTCCCACCAAGACTTAAGAAGTTTCTGTAATATGGCCCCAGGTATTCATTTGGAAGATTCTTGGAGTGCGGTTCCCTTTTCCTGGAAGAATAAAAGGTAAACTTCACTAGGGAAGAATTTTTCCTGGTAGGGCATCTTAATGGGAGATGAACTACTGGTGTGTAAGAAGGTCTGCATGATTTGGTAAGTGAGGGGAATCTCTTACCTTTTGCACCATCCTTTAAGTGAGTGCACCTCGCCAACTGTGTGGTGTGGCCATGTTTGAAAGAGCAGGGAGGCAGGGAAGTGATGTTGAACAAATAGTCCCAGTAGTGATACGCATGGTTGCGTTAAGCAGAGTGTATGTATGAGGAGACCCAGACCATACAGGAGCACAGTGTTCTGCTACAGAGTATTCAAGGGCCAGCGCTGAAGTACGGAGTCTGGAAGCCATGCCCTACAAACAGTGGCCAAATGTGACTGTTAGGTGTTCAGTTTGGGCCATAAAGGTCAAAACTCAGACAAAAGAGAAGTCCTGCCTTGATAGTGCTAATTTATGCTACGTTCACATTACAAGCCTCATTGTTCAAATCTGATTTACTCAAATCTGATCTCTCTGTCATGATGGTTCATGCTCGTTTAGGTTATTCAAATCTGTCATTAATGTGGACGAACCAGCGTCCTGAAATGACCCACATGTGCACATCCTACTCAGTAATGTCACGTGAATGAATCACTGCATCATCAGCACAAACTAACAAGCAGAACGAGCTTCACTGAGAAGATCATTAACTCTGATCAGCTCTCGGCTTCATTATTAGAGCCAGACGATGGAGAAAAAGGTGAGATGAGCTGCTTTTCCACCGTTTACAGGCTTTAACTTCTGCGGCGCTGCTGCCAGAGTAACTCTGAATGATGGTGCATTGGAACAAAAGGGCATGGATTCTGATCCGAGCATCACATTTAGGTCACATGGCCACAAATTGGGTGCGTATCCGATCTAGGATCACATATGAAAGTGCCTCAGGTCCGATTTGAAAGATTTGCCCTGAAAGCATCAGATATGAGTCACATTAGGGCAAAAAATCGGATTGGTGCCATTTCAGATAATGGGAAAGCTCCTACAAATCCGAAAGAAATCTGAGTAAGAGTACACATGATCTGAGAGATCTGAAATCTGAGATTACTAAAATGAAATCCAGCTCTTTTTATCATATTTCTGTAATCCGATTTTTAGATCGGAGTATGCTGGTTTACATGATCGTTTGAATGATCAGATAACTGAAGAAATTCTATGATCAGATTAGCTTTTCCCTTTGTCACCTGTAGCCTGAGGAATTGTATGTAAGCTATAAGGAAAAATTCAATCAATATATGACCTAATGCTGTAATTACGAGTCTGAAATGTGAATTTCTTGCACATGGTTTCACCTTGGAGTGCTGATGTCTGAACTGAAAAAGTGCTTTACGCTGGTGCCGAGACGGAGCCCTCAAATGTTCCTTTATCGCGTATGAGAAGCTTAACGACGTGGTAATATTGTGAATATGAATGTGAAATTAGCGGTTTTGGTTTAAACAATAGGTCTTGTCTGCCACACTGCTTCTAAAGAGCTGAAGACTCAAAATAAAAGCACTTTATACATCCTGTTCCATTTGATACACAGGAGCTATATTTGGTTTTCTGATACGCAGAACATCACAGCAGCCCATTTCACCACAGTTACGCGCTGGCTGGTGTATGATTGGTTTTTTGTAGCAAATGTTTTTGGCTTTTTTGCAAATAAGAAAGTAAACCTTTGTGGAGTCGGGGAAGCGCTTTAGTGAAAGTGTTGTCCTATTTTCAACTGCTAAAAAATCACTACAAAGTGCCATTGAGTAAAGCACATAAACGCTCACTCTGTCTTGAAAATGTGCAACAATTTAGTGTCTATATTAGTATCAACTGTATGTTTAATGTAGGAAGTGCAAAGCTGTGTCATGGGTTTGTTTTCTATTTGCTAAATATTTGCTTCTAGTCTTCATAACTTCATAACGGTTTAAGCAACAGATATGATCCCCATATCAGGACATTCAGGAGACTCGCTTCTAACTAGTTAGCGTGACGTTATCAAGCTGTGACGTTGGCATCATTGAGTAACTTGGCTTGGAAAACCACCCAAAATCAATCCTGATACCAGTGCTCTGCTTTTTGCTCATCATATTCCAACAATAGGTTTAAAACAGTGACATGATTCACACGTCAGACCACTCAGCAGACTCTGCCTCACCATCCAGAGTGATTTCCTCCACCTGTGACCATCCATCAGCCAGAAATCCTAAAATCACCCATAAACCACTGTCTACTGTTATACTACACCTCTGCTTTTAGCTTTCATATTACAAACAAAGAGTTAAAAACAGTGACATAATTCATCAGAACACTCAGAAGAACCTGCCATCACTGGCCAGAGTGAGAGAAACCAGCTCTAACATCCCGCAGCCCAGAAATACAGTACAAACACAGCCAGATCACTGTAAAACCCGCTGCCTCAGCCTTCATATGGCAACAAATGGGTTAAATAACTTGATACAAACAGTCTTTGTTTTAGTCCGGCTTATGATTTCACATCCAAAAGACTACAGGTAGAACAGAAACTAGCTTGGATTGTATGCATGTACTTCACATAGAAAGTAAACAAAAGCACTATTTAGATGGGAGTAGTTTAACATGGGGAGGTGGGGTAATGCAGTTTTACCACAGAACATCTGTAATGGACCTGAAATCGTTCTATATGCCCGTATTAGGAACTCTGTGGTACACAAAACATGATTTCCCACGAAAGTCTCCTATTAAACCTAAACACAATTATAAACCAACAACAGCTGCTCAGTCTATTGGCTAATCCTGTCAGCACCTCTTAACTATCACTTTTGACAAAGCTTGCTGGTTTGTGTGTAAGGATGTAAGTGAATATGAACTTTTTTGTTTGACGAAAATCAACGTAGTATCTGATTTAGAAGCACTTAAAAATGAGTATATTGGCTTCCGAGTGGCGGAACCATCTAAGTGTTGGCCCTATCATGAGGAGATCTTGAGTTCAATCCCCGGTGATGCTACAGCCGTCCGTGGCCAGGAGGCCAAGAGAGCACAGTTGGCCTCGCTCTCTCTGGGTGAGTAGGATGGCACCTCCTTCTCCCCCCATCACTCAATGCGATGCTAGTCAGCGCAGGCGTCTATTTGCTGACGTAACAGATCTGGCGGTTGGCACTTTCCTCCAAGCATGTTCAACTGTCCAACGACGTTGTGTGAGTAGCAGTTCGAAAAGACGCGGTGGCGCTTCACAGGTCTCTGAGGAAGCCTGTGCTGCCTTCACCCTCCTAGCATTGATAGTGTCAAGTATTTGGGGGAGCCTTACCTAGCAGGTGGAATTAGAAGTGACTAAATTGGGTAAAAAAAAAATTTAAAAATGACTATATTAAATTCAGATGGGAGTAAAATCATTGAGAAATGGCAGCAGTGATTGCACACGTCTCCATGTACAAGTAATCCCATTTGAGTAGAACTGAAGTTATAATTTTGTTTGAATTTAAATCAGTGAACCCAATGCATTTGTCTCCCTCATTTATATGAACTGAAGGACGATCGGGTGGAGATACTGGGAGCTCTGGCTAATGTTTTTCTCTACAATCCATCACGATTAACAAATAATGTGGTCTTTTTAACAGGAAGTTGTACTCCTCCCATTAAGGCACACAAAGTGGTGACTAAGATTCTGAGTTCAGCTGTGATTCCAGATGTATCACAAAGTGCAGTTTAAACCAGTGATTGGCAGACACGTTTGCTCTTTGACTAAGAAAAAAATGTGAGCAAGGCTTTTGTTGTTTCTTGCACTAGGTGGACTTCCAGCTGCTACTTGAGTGCTTTGGTTTAAGCCAGGGGTCGGAAACATGCGGCTCTTTTACAGTCCTGTTGCGGCTCCACAGCAGAATTAGATTTGTAGGTAAAATATAGTAAAATAAAGCTCTTTACAGTAAAATAAAGCTCTGCTGATTGTTCATCACAGTTAACAGTAAATGGTCTTAAACGCTGGAGTTAATGTAGAACTGCTAATTTACCAACATTTAACCCTGAAGCTTGATGTGCAAACTGCTGGCCACCACAGAAACGCGGATAACCATCTCGCCCGGCTGGTAACTAACAAAACGGCAAAGAGAAAGATTTAAGATGAACGTCGATCATTTGGACTTGTTTGCATTTATAATCACTCCAGCTGGCTTCCAAATATGTTTAATCTGCAACAACTAACTGACAAACACTGAACATTCGCAAGGCTGAAATCAGATTCCTGTTTGAACTTTCCAGTTCCACCTTAAATGGTGCAGCAGTTAGATTCTGGCACGTCAGGGGACATTTAAGTTGGAATGGGAAAATTCAAACAAGAATCGGGCGAATGACGAGCTGACGTCAGATTTGTAAAGAGTCCAGTGTTGAGGGACATTTTACAAGAAGCTGCTCCATTTTTGAGGGAAAGTTTCCTGCCAGAGATGCGAGAAAAGTGGCTATAGCTGAGCTTAAAGCAGAACAAAGCTAGTCTGTGTTTTCATTTCTATTATATTTTTAGCCTTTACTAGAACATTAACACATACTGAGGCAAATAGCCAGGATGGTGAATCATTACCTCAATTAAATAGACACTGAAACTTGACAAAATGGCTCGTCTTAATGTTTGGATGGCCAGCGCCTGGTTTTAAGCACTGATGACACAGAACCTGTAAACATGTCCAGGTATCTTTAAGTGTCTAACATGCTTGTGTGTAATGTGAACATGTGCACTAGCAGAGCAGTGTCTAAAGCACAGTGTACAGAAAATGAATCACGAAATCTCACATACGTTCTGTTTCCAAGAATTCGTCATTGTTTTTGTGATGTTTTGAGTCATTTATATGAGCCATATGAATGTTTTTAGGATGGGTTGTATCAAACTTCACATGCTGGTTAGATCTCCCCATCACACGATTCTAGCATGCTGGGAAAGAAAAAGCTAACCGACTTTTAGGTTCACGGGTCTAGACGTGATCTCATAATGAGAAGGTCTGGGGGCAACCATGACGAATTTTGGACTGAATGTAGGTGGGAACATAGACTGTTTTGGGTGACCACAAATAGAGTCGCAAATTTTAAACTAGTCCAAGGTTTCAAATCAAATAATCACGTTTATTGTCGCATCACATTTACACAGGTGGAAAGGGAGTGAAAATCTTGCGTAGCCCCTTTATAGAATTTAAATACAAAACAATATATAAATATCTAAGAAAAAAAAGATATGCGCACACAGACACACACAGACACACACATATATGCCGACTCTAAATATACACAATATACACTGATATTGCACTATTCCAGTGTACAGTTGTACAGTAATAAGTTATGGAATAAAACCATGACATGTACTGTTGTACACATTCCATATGTGCAGTTAGTTTGAGGTAGATAATACATGAGATGCAGGTACTCAGGGATGGATATGGATAGAAGATGTAGAAGATGTCAATTTATATGTGTAAGTACAGATTTGCTAGATTGAAGGTGCAGAGCATCAGAGTGTCTGATGAGATGTGGATGGAGGTAGTGATTGTCCATAGAGATGCTGACTCAGAGGTGCAATGACAGGCCTATAGACCGATTATACCAGCACTGCTGGCTGTTCAGCAGCCTGATGGCCCTGGGGGAAGAAACTGCCTCAGAACCAGCTGGTTCTGGACTTTAAGCTTCTGTACCTCCTCCCGCTTGGCAGCTGTGAGAACAGTCAGTGGCCTGGGTGGGTGGAGTCCTTTAGAATCCTCCTGGTCTTCCTCAGGCAGCAGCTGGTGTATAAGTCCAAAAGGTTTGGGAGCTGGACCCTGGTGATGTGCTGGGCTGTCTGCACCACCCTCTGCAGAGCTTTCCGCTCAATGGCAGTGCAGTTTCCATACCAGGTGGTGAAGGAGCCTGTTAGAACGCTCTCCACCGTGTATGTTCTGAAGATTCGGGGGTTCATGCCAAACCTCTTCAGCCGCCCGAAATGGAAGAGGCACTGTTGTGCCTTCTTTACCTCCCGTGTGGTTTGTTCATGAAATTGGAGCTTAATGTAGGGGGCGATGGTGAGCTTGTTAGCATTGTCCACCAGAAAACCCAAATTAAGCATGTAGAAGCATATTTACTCTTGTTAGCAGCAAAGGTTTAATAGGTTGCCCCCAGATGTGTATACTCGTTATGAGATCCCATCTGTCCCTGTGAGACCAAAAGAAGGACCATCCTTCCCACCCAGAGTGAGTGAGGCCAATTATGCTGTCCTGGACTCCAAGCCACAGATGGCTGTAGCATAGCCATCGACCGAACCCTTGTTCTAATTTACTCCATCTTAATTTGTGCTAGTTGAGTGGCCAGCTTAGCTTGATGCATATCTCTGCAGGTTTGCACAGTGCCTTGTGGAACATTTGGAAATGTGCACATTGTGGCCTTCACAAGCCTTTCTGAGCTGCGTTTAACCATGAACCCCTCGTTTATGTCTCAACTCAAAGACTTAATGTGCATCTTTACAGATATATAAATCGGTGTTATTGATGATGTCACCAAAAAAAACCCAAAAAACTGGAAAATCGCATTCGGCAGGAAAGGCTAAACACTCAGCATGGTGAGTAAACCACAGTGAAAGTGGTCAATACACTGTTATTCCCTACTTTTCAGCAAGTTCTGCTTTGGTTTAGCCAAATGAACACAGTTGGCTGATGTTATGAACTGCATTTCTATTAAACCCCCCAACTAAATTGTGATGACGCACTAATGCACCCAGACCTGCTCGTCCACACAGCTGTTTTGTACAAAGCATACTGTAGCGCGACTTGTGCTACCCCGCGCTCATGGAGGACACTGGAGACAGGGTTCAAGGTCGCAGCAGCCGTCTTACTTTATGTTCCCACCCAACAACCAAACCTACGCTGGCCACTTTTCATTGGCTTCAGGCTGGACAGTCAAATCCTCTTTCCCCCTAAACTAAGCTTGTCAGCTCTTCAGTCTTTCTTTGCTGCTGCTGCTTGTCTCTCTGTCCTCTCCGTTTCCTCTCTGCTGTTTAAACAAGGCATCTGAGCCGAGAGGGAATGAGAGCTCCTCGCTCTGCCTCCCCGTCACCAGCCCCACTCTGCATCTCGGCTGCTTTGATCGAACATGAAGTGTAGTTCAGGGCTCGCATCCCACCTTCGTGCCTCTCATGGCTGCCATCGTCGTCCTCCCCTCTCTGGCAGCCCATGTCCCCCTCCTGTCATCACTCACGTCACCCGGTGGTGTTCGGAATTTGAGCACGGTCACCCGCCTGCCCGCAGTTTTCCCCGCCCCCTGTCCCCCTCACCGGGCTTCGTTCCTGCTTGTAGTTCGGGTTCCGCCTTCCAGTTCGGGTTCCGCCTTCCTCGAGGCCCAGGGGCCGGGCGCATGCCATACATACTTTATTTCTTTATTTTAGTACCATTTATTTTTATGACTGAGAAGATTGCTTCGTTCAAAAGGAGGAATGATCTTTGCGTCTTTAATCTGTTGAAAGAAATGTTGAAATATTTAAGCATTATTTTTCGGCCCCACGTTATACTAAGTGTCTCTAATAACACATGAATAACGCAACAACACTAACTACTGATAATTTAGTCAATGTTACAGATGCATTACAGAAGTACAGCCTAGGTAATTATACATGTGTAGCATCTTCAGGTTTGCCTCATGTAATTACACAAGTGTATCTTTTTGATATACAACAGATCAGAAGTCCAGCATTTAAGGAAGTATGTTTTACATCTAACATTTGTTTTACGTTATTACTATGGAATAACTAATTACATTCTACTTACATAACTACACATGAACTGTCCTGGAGTTGTGTTAAACCTACACTTTAAATTAACGGACTGTTCCTGTGTAGTTACTATGTAGTTACTGTGTAATAATGCTGTGGTAATATAGACTTTGCTTTTGGAAGTAATTCAACACATTAATTAATGTAATAACAGTTACATCTTACAATAACTTACATAACGTCTTAATGTAAGTTATTACATCATTCCTTTCACTGCTGAATAAAAAGACCTGCTATTCCGGTCTGATTACAAATGTAATTACATTTGTTATTACTTTTGTGTAGGTACATGAGAGTGAATAGGCTGTTACAATTATTAAGATACATTTGTGTTATTACATGAGGCAAGACTGAAGTTGATACACGTGTAATTACATAAGGTTTACCTCTTTAGTCCAGTTGTAACTGTGACCAAGTCATTAGTAGTTACATTGTTTTTGCATGTGTTGTTCACATGTAACTACACAGTTATTAGACGCTTAATTTAAAGAGGGACACATTTTTCCTCTGCCGATTAATCGTAACTGTAACAAGCGCTAATATAAATCGATCTTTGGTCCAAAGCCCTTCAGAGCCGCCGCCATACAAGTCTGACGTTTCTTATCATAAGTCTCTGAAACTGCAAGCTTATAATATATTATAAGTCTCTGTGAAGGTGTTACCCTCTTGACTCGCCCCGGTCGGGGTGTTGGCAGCTTTACTGAATTTAAAACCTTAAAACGTGTGTCAGTTAAAATGATTTACACTTAAGATTCCCGTAAAGCTTTTCCTTATAGTCTGTCTTTTTAAACCTCAAATCAACTTGCAATAGTTTGACGTCTCTCTCTTTTTGGTAGCGACACGACATGAATTCTGAGTTTTTAACAGGAGCTTAAAGGACGTTGAGTGACGAAATCAGCACAGCAGTTCAAAATATGTAAATAAGGCCCAAAAAGTCCTGCTCCTGGCTTCTGGCTGGAGTCCAGGCTTGTGAATATTTAATTACGTTCGTTAACATCGCATGAAATGTCTTAATTATTCATCCAGTCTTTAATCAGTGCCCCGTGTCGGCCTGGCTTTTGTTGGCTCCGTCATTAATACAGCCATAATAAGGCAAACAGTAATTATTTATTAATTAGGCTTTTGGATGGCTGTCTCTCCACAATGTGAAATATTCTGTGGAATAGGAATGGGAGCAGAAAAGGTCCAGGCTATGGACTGAATGCAACATACGTGGCATGGTCACAATTTTGTAGTCTTCTTTTATCATTCTGCCCTTAATTTATGGTGCTAAATGTTTTCACAGCTGTGAGGAACTGAATTAACTACGTTTTACAACATTCCATTTTATTCTCTTTTCCAGTCTTGGATATAATGGCCTATATTTCTGTTTGAGATTACATTTACAATCACAGCATTTAGCAGGCGCTCTTATCCACAGCGACGTACAAGGAGTGCTTTGTCTATCTAGAGAAAGTATCTTTGCTAGTTACCAATAGGTTAGAGAGAAAGATGGTCCTGACCTCTGATACTGCTAGAAACAAAAGTCACTATAGATACCAAGAGAGAAAGGAACACAGAGCAGTGCAAGTACAATACATGACCATCAATACTTAATTCAGTGCTCATTTAAGTGCTCTATAAAGAGATGTGTCTTCAGTCTGCCTTTGAAGACAGTAAGAGTCTCTGCTGTATGGACAGCCAGTGGGAGTTCGTTCCACCACTTGGGTGCCAGTACAGAGAACAGTCTTGATGCTTGTCTTCCACGCGCCTTGAAGGATGGCGGGTCAAGCCTCGTGGTACAGCTCGAGATTTCACCGTTGCCATCAAGTAGGGAGGAGCTGGTCCATTTTTGGCTTTGTAGGCAAGCATTAGGGTTTTAAATCTGATGCGTGCTGCTACAGGACACCAGTGAAGGGAGCGCAGCAGTGGGGTGACATGGGTGAACTTTGGGAGATTGAAGACGAGCCGTGCTGCCGCATTCCGGATGAGTTGCAGGAGCTTAATCAAATCAAGTCAAATTTATTTGTGGAGCACTTTTTACAACTGATTTTGTCACAACGCAGCTTCACAGAATTCCGGTAAAGACTAAGTTTTAACATGAAATGTAAAACCCCCAGGTGAGCAAGCCAGGGGTGACAGTGGCAAGGAAAAGCTTCCTCAGAGCTGAGGAAGAAACCTTGGGAGGAACCAAGGCTCACAAGGGGGGACCCATCCTCCTCTGGTCAAACTACCTACAAATGATTATACTACTAATATTAATAGCAGTAGTATTAGTAGCAGTAATAGCTAGGAGACCATGAAAACTTCAATGTAGGGTGGGCAGCTAGTCCAAGGCAGGTGGTGGTGGTAGCTGGGGAGTGGGCAGCTAGTCTGAAGAGGGTAGCAGGAGAGCTTAACAGTCAGTCATCCATCAGTGTCCGGCCAGACAGGTGGGCGATTTACTCAGAAAAAGGTGTGTGTAAAACAGGGAATGTGAACATTTTCCAGACTCTGGCAGATCTGACTATAACAGCTTAACTAAAAGGAGAGAACCAGAAGGGACATACAGACACAGGAGCACTCAAACAGTTTGGCCTCCCTCTGTGCCACCGTCCATAAACCTGAGTGACCGCGTGGGAGCAGCAGGACGACAGCACCAGCATCTTAGTTTACTATAATTCTCTGTTGCCATGGACCCCTGGATCTGCTGCCTTTATCTAAGGGGAACATTACCTACCAAGTGAGTTTTCCGGCTAGATTTGAGTCCTGAACATTTTCTGGAAGATCAGTCCAGAGATTGGGGGCTTTATAAGAAAAGGCTCTTCACCCAGCTGAAGCTTTCTGAATTCTGGGAACTATTAAAAAGCCAGTCCTCTGTGCTCTAAGTAATTGTGATGGCTCGTAATAGGAAATAAATTGATAGCCTGCGTGGGAAGAGTTGTAGTAGTCAAGCCTTGAGATGACAAGAGACTGCCATAGCACCTGCGTGGCCTCTCGAGTGAGAAAGGCTCGGATCCTCTGCATGTTGTACAGGAGAAACTGGCATGACCGAGTTAGGTTCGCGATGAGAGTCGAGAACGATCACTGGCCACCCAGAATCACACCAGAATAACATTCAGTAGTGGCATGCAAGGACAGAGTCGAGCCCACTTATTAAATCAACACCTACCATCCCTCTCCAGGATCTTTTTTTTAAATCAGAATATGTTTGGAGAACTATTAGATGTTTTCACAGAATATTATACCGAAACCTTGTGGACATTCCTTATTTGCAGTTCACTCATATTCATGGCTTTAATTAAGCTGTGGTGGGAAAAGAAGACCTCTAACTTCAACTAGAGAGTAGAGTAGGTACATTAACATATCGCTGCTGCCGGAAGAAAACCTCATATCTCATTTTTCAGTTTTTGACATCATTTGAAAATGTCTTTTGCCCTTTATACTCTGTATAAATTTCATGATGAATGCACAAAAAACATGGTGCAAAATGACTTGGAAAGATGTCTGGTTCCATTGACTTACATTAAAAGTCAAGTAGGTTTTTTCCTTCTCCTGTAAAGTTACCAGTTTGGTTTTCTTCTGAGAGCAATAAGCAACCTGTCATTATAGAATAGCAATTGGTTAATTACAAATAGTAGAATTTTGCACAAATTGGCCTTGTCATATTTATATATTTTTTTAGTTTTGTGTTGTATTAAATTTTATATTATTTAATTTAGATATTTTTTTATATAAGGTGGTCACATTGTTAGCTGTGTATTTAAGGTATGCAGTGTTTATTTGAGCGTTGTACTTCTGTATAGCCATCGGAAAAGCAAATTTTCCAAGATTTCTGCGTTATTCAGTCAAATGTTCATTGTTAAAACTTACAGACTCTAATTTCTTTACAGTGGTGGTGATAGGAACCAGGAATCGCCTTGACTGCAACACAAATATAGACATTTTATTTACCATCCAAAACCAACAGTGAACCTACACGAGTCTTCTGAGTTTTATATATTATGTTGATAATGTTAAAGTGGTAGTAAATCTGAAAAAAACAGGTTTTGCTGGACACTGCATGTATCTCTCTATCGTGTATAGAAAATAGAATAGAATAGTTTTTGACCAAAACTTTAACTCAGAACCAGCCTAAAACAATGTCCAAGACATCATACAACATATTTGTGACTGTTTTATCTAGTAACTTTGTGATGAAGCTTTAATAAGCATTGAACAGTTCACACGTCTGGTTCCTATCACCCTTGCTATAAAACAGTCGGCTTTATGTTTGTTTCTCTAGAACAGAGCATTTCACACCAAACCACTCGGAATGAATCTGTTTACATCTTAAACATTTAATCATGAGAAATGTTGGATAAGCGGTAGAATTTCCTTTTAAGTGATGTAATTCAAGTTGGGACAGGGGCGTGTTTACCACTGTGTTACATCACCTTTAACAACACTCAATAAGCATTTGGGAACTGAAGACACTAATTGTTGAAGCTTTGTAGGTGGAATTCTTTCCCATTCTTGCTTGATGTACAACTTCAGCTGCTCAGCAGTCCGGGGTCTCCGTTGTCATATTTTGCGCTTCATAATGCGCCACACATTTTCAATGGGTGACAGGTCTGGACTGCAGGCAGGCCAGTCTAGTACCCGCACTCTTTTACTACGAAGCCACGCTGTTGTAACACGTGCAGAATGTGGCTTGGCATTGTCTTGCTGAAATAAGCAGGACGTCCCTGAAAAAGACGTTGCTTGGATGGCAGCAGATGTTGCTCCAAAACCTGTATGTACCTTTCAGCATTAATGGGGCCTTCACAGATGTGCAAGTTACCCATGCCATGGGCACTAACACATCCCCATACCATCAGAGATGCTGGCTTTTGAACTTAGCACTGATAACAATCCGGACAGTCCTTTTCCTCTTTGGCCCAGAGGAGAAGACGTCCATGATTTCCAAAAACAATTTGAAATGTGGACTCGTCAGACCACAGGGCACTTTTCCACTGTCAGTCCATCTCAGACCACAGGGCACTTTTCCACTGTCAGTCCATTTCAGACCACAGGGCACTTTTCCACTGTCAGTCCATTTCAGACCACAGGGCACTTTTCCACTGTCAGTCCATCTCAGACCACAGGGCACTTTTCCACTGTCAGTCCATTTCAGACCACAGGGCACTTTTCCACTGTCAGTCCATTTCAGACCACAGGGCACTTTCCACTGTCAGTCCATTTCAGACCACAGGGCACTTTTCCACTGTCAGTCCATCTCAGACCACAGGGCACTTTTCCACTTTGCGTCAGTCCGTCTCAGATGAGCTCGGGCCCAGAGAAGCCAGCGGAGTTTCTGGGTGTTGTTGATATGTGGCTTTCGCTTTGCATGGCATGGAGTTTTAACTTGCACTTGTAGATGGAGCGACGAACTGAGTTCACTGACAGTGGTTTACTCAAGTGTTCCTGAGCCCATGTGGGAATATCCGTTACAGAATGATGTCGGTTCTTAATGCAGTGCCGCCTGAGGGATCGAAGGTCACGGGCATTCAATGCTGATTTTCTGCATTGCCGCTTACTTGCAGAGATTTCTCCAGATTCTCTGAATCTTTTGATGATATTATGGACTGGAGATGATGAAATCCCTAAATTCCTTGCAATTGCACGTTGAGAAATGTTGTTCTTAAACTGTTGGACTATTTGCTCACGCAGTTGTTCACAAAGTAGTGAACCTCACCCCATCCTTGATTGTGAACGACTGAGCCTTTCAGGGATGCTCCCTTTCCAATTAACCTGTTCACCTGTGGAATGTTCCAAACAAGTATTTTTTGAGCATTCCTCAAGTTTCCCAGTCTTTTGTTGCCCCTGTGCCAACTTTTTTGGAACGTCTTGCAGGCATCAAATTCAAAATGAATGAATATTGACAAAAAACAATAAAGTTTATCCATTTGAACATTAAATATCTTTTCTTTTTAGTGTATTCAATTGAATATAGGTTGAAAAGGATTTGCAAATCATCGTATTCTGCTTTTATTTATGTTTTACACAACGTCCCAACTTCATTGGAATTGGGGTTGTACCATGAAATGGTTGCAAAGTCATTAAATGATTCCTGAGACATTTTTTTCGCAATACTTTTGAGTGAATATTTTGGCTGAAAATAAAACTTTTTGTTAGGTTGTTTTGGACTGTTATATTTGTGTTGCAGCCATTGTCACGCTTGGTTCTTATAACCACCTCTGTAAAGAAGAAATCTGAGAATTTCTCTCTTGTGTCAAGCCACTCTGAATAACCATGTTTACGGCTTAATGACTGAATAATGCAGAAATGTTGAAAACATTTGTGAAATTCCCCTTTAACATAAGAACTTCAAGGTGTTGTTATAATACAGTTACAATTTCTTCATTCAGTGGTTCATTTGCACATATTTGTGGTATTTCTGATTTCAGCTGTTTAACAGCAAACAGTACAGTGTTTATTTGAGCCATCTGAGAATGGTACACTTAGCCATTTAAGCTAATTGGTTCAGTGTTCATTTTAAAGCTCAGTCAGTTTCAAAGAGGAATTCAAAATTTTCTAAATTTTTGCAGAATTCAGATTGGTTTATTGTTAAATACTTTGTTCTGGAGAAATGTAACAAGTCAGAATTTTCCACAAACATCTTGATAGGAACCAGACATCTGATGCATTTAATGCCCGTTGAAGCTTCATCAAAGAAAGTTATATATTATACGTAAATGATTATGAATATGCTGCCTGATGCCTGAGCCATTTTTTTCTGATGGTTTTGGAAAAGATTTTTGCCTATAACTTATTTTTAGAGCAGAATAATTGTGAGAGGTACATCCAGGGTGCAAAATAGTTCCCAAATGTTTGTCAAGAACCTTTAACACTATTTGACTGCTATCAACATTTTATTTACAACCCAAATTCCAAAAAAGTTGGAATGCTGTGTAAAATGTAAACAAATGGAAATAAAAACAGAATACAAAGATTTGCAAATCTCAGACCCATTTTGTTTTATCTTTATTTTGAACTTGGTGGCAGCCACGCATTGTCTTGTTTA
Source organism: Pygocentrus nattereri (assembly GCF_015220715.1). Lineage (NCBI taxonomy): Eukaryota > Metazoa > Chordata > Actinopteri > Characiformes > Serrasalmidae > Pygocentrus > Pygocentrus nattereri. Next base: position 7,945,168 of record NC_051234.1, on the reverse strand, counting down.
AATATGCAAGACCTTCCCTGAAAGAGACGTTGTCTGGATGGCAGCATATGTTGTTCTAATAGCTCTATATACTGTTGAGCATTGATAGAGCCTTTCCAGATGTGTAAGCTGCCCATGCCATAGGCACTAATGCAACCCCATAACATCAGAGATGCAGGCTTTTGAACTGTGTGCTGATAACAAGCTGGACGGTCCCTCTCCTCATGAGACTGCAGGACACAGTGTCTGTGGTTTCCAGAAAGAATTTTAAGTTTTGATCCATCTGACCACAGAACAGTTTTCATTTTGACTCAGTTCATATTAAATGAGCTATGGCCCAGAGAAGACGGCGGCGTTTCTGGATCGTGTTGACATACGGCTTCTTCTTTGCATGATACGGTTTTTACTTGCATTTGTGGATTGCACAGCTAACTGTGCTCACAGACAGTGATTTCTGGAAGTGCTCCTGAGCTCATGCAGTGATTTCCAGTGCAGAGTCAAGGAAAATCAGAGTCGGTACGATTTCCTACTACGCAGCTTTTCACAACGAACCTCTTGAAGTGACTTTGTTTACGTCTCAATGATTGAATCATGGAGACATTGTGTAAAATCAGTGGAATGGATTATATATGCATATCTCATATGTTTGTGGTAGTGGATATACTGTGCATGTAGCAAGGTGAGTCCTTTTTGTTTGTTTGCTCTATTGTGTATATATTCATTGTGCGCATCTCTGTGTGTGTGTGTGTGTGCGCTTTTGTGTGGGGCAACAATGTCTGTATTCTCAGTGTATTCACTCTTCTCATGCTCACCTGCTGTGCACTCTGACCGACCGTCCAGGCCACCCGCTAAATAACGGCAGGGACCCTGTCCATCACCTCTCTGTCATTCTTTCTTTCTTTTCCCTCCTATAGCTTCTAATAACCCCTCTATCTCTTCCCACACCCCCTCCCCACCTATTCCTGCACCTCCGCTTGCTTTTCCACCTACTCTTCCTGCTTTCATGCTTTTTCTCTCCCTCTTTCTGTTCTCCGTCACACTCTGTGGCTCTGGGCACAGTTCAAATTCCACTTCAGCTGCGATTCGCCATTGATTTTCTGCCCTCCCCTACACAGCCAGCACTCTGCGCACCCACTACTACCTCTCAAGTCTCTCTTTCTCCAGCTGATGTCTCTGTTGCATTCTGCCCATATAAATGTACTTGTAAGAGCTAGTGCCCGAGTAATATGAACATTTGTGGCCAGTGACTGAAATGATTGCGAATGGTTACATATTAGTGCTGTTATAGTAAATGTGTTAATAATTAAGTTTTTATTAGTTGTAACTGTCTGTAGTAGCGCAGGGGTGAGCTGTGACTATTAGATCTAGGCCTTCCGCTTGGGCCATAAATGTCAAAACTCAGCCAAAACATGAAGAGAAAACACCTATAATGCTAACTTATAGTTGCCAGTTAGTGCTAAGCTAATGCAGAGTCACCTGGACGCATTCCAGCAAGTCCTCCTGAAATGACCCCGTTGCATTCTGAGAGGTAGTATGTTGATGGAAAAGACTGAATAAAACATTACCTGAGTAGCAATCAATAAACTATGTATTGGCAGACTTGAGAGCTTGGAGGCCCCTAAAAAGGAAATCTGTGCTGGATGAAGTGCACAAACCATGTACTTGAGTTAAAGTAGATACCCAAGGTGAAATATTACTCCAGTAAAAGTAGAAGTTCCTCCCTTTAGACCTCCACTTGAGTAAAAGTACTAAAGTATTTACCCTCAAATGTACTTAAGTATCAAAGTAAAAGTACTAAAAGAGTAATTCTGGCTCTGATCTGGTCCTGTTATCATTTTTATAACAAGACTGGCTTTATGAACTCATTTCAGGTGAAAGTCCTCCAGCGTCTCTCTTGGTAAACCAGTCTTTTAATAGAACGTCATTAATTAGTGACGCTGACGTCTATTAAAATGATCAGAAGCACAAAACACTGAAGGTAAACAGTTTCCATCAGGGAGAACCGAGTGGCTCTGAAATCACTTTTTACACACAAGCAAAGTTTCAGTTTCAGATTTATTTACAACTTAGTTCCAAGTTTAAGTTGAATAAAAACTGGCTTTAAACTCAGGATCACAGATGAGCTCCTTTACTATGTTGATCTGTAGGCGTCTGTTCATAAACATAAACCAGCCCAAACTCATTTACTATAAAATGAAATGGTGTTTGTAGAAATTCAGAAAAAAGCCGCGTCAGTCTCGACTGCATATGTGGACATATTTCTATATTGTGCTCTATTTACACAAAGTTAGGTTAGTTCATCATTTATGTTGAACAGACTCTCCCAAAATTTTACGCTGCTGCGCTGACGTTGAACCGTGTGCTGCACTGGGTCGGTATGACCAACAGGTCAAAACCAGCTCTAAACAAAGTGACCGCTGGGCCCTGATTGGTGTTCTGGCTTTGCGCTTCTTTCGTTGTGACATGTTACATTTTTATACACACAGAAATCAAAAATATTTCTTATAATGTACTTAAGTACAGATACATGAAAAAAAACTACTTAAGTCCAGTAACCAATTACATTTACTTAGTTCTCCTGTCCTCCTCTGAAGGTAATATAGGAGAGCAGACTATGGACTGTGTGCTGTAGCCTGTCTAATGATGGTGAGCTTCTGAGCTCACAGAAGGGAGCTGGACCAGATGGCAGTCTAAGTTACAGCTGGTACACTCTTGTATGTATGTGGAGGGATGTGTAAGATGTCCTATGGAGAGTTGTGCAAGGGCCCTGTAAGGAGGGAACAGTCTGCCAAGAGTCAGACCAGAGTGGGTTTTAAAAAAAGACATCTCATGTGTTTGCTTTCAAGGGTTACCACGAAAAAGTGCAAGGTTTGGATATAATGGGGAATAAAGTGGGATGGGATTGTGTAAAGGGGTGGGGAGATTACCTCATTACCCCACAGGGGAATCAAAAAGGGATGTTTTGAGATGATAATCGCTTTGTGGTTGACCGGGAACAATCTTGCCATTCGATGCTCAATAAAGCAAAGCCCTTTTCCTTCCTTCCACAAGAAACTCAGCGGCTGAAGTCTTTTTCATTCCTTTCTATCCTCTTTCATTCATTTTCAAGGATATTCTTTGATTCTTTAAATTCTTTTTGAAGATGTTAGACAGTAATTAGAGCAATAGTAAAGATGATACTTAGAAATGTCCAGACCCTGGGCAAAAGCTGATGGCTCATAGCTGCGACAATGTCATGATAGGTCTGTCTATGTATCGCAGTATTTGTCCAAATATCTTTGGTGTACTGGGGAAATTCATGTTGGTCACATACTGAATTACTCCTTTTGGTGACGGTCAGTACACAAGCAGTACGGATTAGGCGATTTTGAACACAGTGTGGCTAGACCAGGTGACTAGACCAGACCTATATTCTTGATTCTGAACAAAATATATTGAGGTTATTATTTGTCACCCAGGCCTAGAATAAACCAAACTTTTCCCAGCCTTCTTTCCACACTGAGCATTCCGAACGCCCACCAGAGTTTCTCTCAGACAGAGTTCTTGTCGGTTGCTTTTTTATGGCGGCGTTTTAATTAAGTATAAAAGTAATAGATTTTGAGAAGAGTCGTAATATTTTGAGATAAAAAAAATCATACGGAATGACATTTTTGAGAATAAGGTTGTAATATTTTGAGAATGAAGTCGTAAAGTTACAAGAATAAACTTATATTTTGAGGATACAGTGGGCTGGGATGCCATACAGTAGGTGGGATGCCATAATACATTTTGGTCTTGGTTGCCGTACTGGCAACGACGAAGACGCGAACGAACCGGAGTTCCGCTCCCTCCTTTGGGATCGATCATTTTAATTATCATTCGCATTGTCTCCTGTGAAACTACACACCCTCTTCAAACAGCACGGCAGCCTACAAGGCTAAAAACGGTAGCCGTGTAAACGGTCACTGGCTGCGATTCTCTGGCTCTTTATTTATTTATATGTTAGGAGACACATGGAGACTATTTGGAGAGTATTTCCTCGTGGGAAGTATAGCTCCACCAACTCAACGCCCCTCATTTTAACAGGAGGATGTGCTCCCTTCCCTTTGCAAGGGATATTGTGACTTTTCCTGGTAACATCGCACTTCAATGTTGGAATATATGCGACTTTCTCAAAATATTAGGATTTTATTTTAAAAACATGCCTTTATCCTTGAAATATTACAGTTGTATTATTCTCAAAGTGTCCTTTTTTTCATCAGTAGCCCTAAAACGCAGGCATACTTTCTGCCCTTGTAGACTGGCTTGTAAAAACAGCTGTCATAATGTTTGAGTTGGAGTAAAATATTTCCTCAGACTCCTCAGACTTTCCGTGTCTTTCATGGATATCTCGGTGGTCTGTTCAGCCAGTGGTTCCCAGCTCTGATCCTGGAGTACCACATCATCCTTTTAATAATGAACAAGCCCTTCCTGAGTTAAAGTGGGTACCCCAGGACCAGGGAACTAAGGAATCTATGCAGTGGCCACCTACTAGAGATGTCACTCAAACCCATGAGGCAAACCCACTATAAACCACCACTTAGTGCTGACATCAGTGAATTTAAAGATAACCATTGGAGTGCAGTGAACTCAGAGTTGCAGTATCAGTCAGAAGTTTCATTGCAAGGTTTTAATATTCCTTAAGACATCTGATGCTTTATGGGTGAACTTGGTGCATTTTTTTACACTAATATAAATGGTAAACTCCATAACTGTGTATGAATTTATTTCCAGAAGAGGAAAAGCAAGTCGTACCGTATAAATGAATTTCATGGGTTATTTAACTTTTCAGGTGTGTATTTATATTCAAAAGTGTCCAAGAGTGTTCAGGAGACTTTGGGTGCAGACTATGCATAATTGGCCACTAGCCGCATTCACTTGAACCCAGGTAGCTTTAGAACCGCATCTGTTGGAATTTCAGATTTCCCGAAGGGAGCGAAAGTCCAGTGAAGCCTTGCGAGTTTCCTAGGCATCGTGACATTTTAGTTTTTCAGAAATATTTTTTTTTCTTCATCTCTGAAGACTTTTTTGGTCTTGGGAGGGGGTGGAGAGTTCGGAGCTTAGCCATACATCAGCTTATAAACTTTTCTGAGGGGGTTCTGTGTTACAGAAACAGCCTAACTCAGAAATTTACCATGACTGCTTCATTAGGCATCACAAAGCAAGGGGCAACGTTCACTTTCACAGTTATTTGTCTTACACCTGATAGGAAAAAATACAACCCCAATTCCAAAAAAAACTGGGATGCTCGTAATAAAAACTGATGGCAACGATGCGCAAATCTCATAGACCCAGATTTTATTCACATCAGAACACACATCAGACGTCGAAAGTGAGACGATTTACCATTTCATGGAAAACATTAACTCGTTTAGAACTTAATGGCAGGCTTCTTTGCCGGATTTTTTCATTTCATGACGCATCAAATGTACATTTTACACAGCGTCCCAACTTTTTTGGATTTGGGGTTGTAATTGAATCAGTTCTGCAACTGTTGTAAGTTGTAATTTTCTAGTCCTCGTCATGTCACAAGTCTAGTCGATTCGAGTGGTGAGTCCTTATCTGTGGTGCCTCATGTTACATTGCAATTTGCTTCTGCTTTGCTTCAGGCCTAACACCACTTAACTGTGGTAAAATCACTGTAAGGCACAGCCTTACATACATCATACAGCTGTTCAGTACAGGAATTTGGCTTTCTTCTGCTACATGTCAGCATGTACTGTAATGTGTGAATATACAAGAACCAACTCTGGTCAGGCTTTTGTTTAATATTCATAAATCCACATCTGAAGTACACGGGCACTCAGCCACCAACCAGTCTCACACACTTTCACAGCTTGTTGAAGGACGCTTGATTGCTTGGCACCGATTTGTAGATTGCAGAGCAAATTGTTAATTAAATAACTTTTTAAGTGTGATGGAAACACTTGTGCTCCCATATTCATTTCCAAACAAGCAGATGAATACAAAACAAATATTTACCCCTGCCGCTCCTACATAGACACTCAGCAGGTACTTCATCAGAAACCCTTAGCTTGCCTTGCTGGTGTAGAGTTAGAGACTGTAGCCCATCTGTTTATGCACAGTTTGCATTGGCTATCCTCTTTCCCTTCATCTGTGCTCAGTTTCTAACCACAGAGCTGCTCTTGGCTGGATATTTTTGAGTGCTGGACCTTCTCAACCAGGCAAGTGTATTAAAGCACCAGCAATCAATGTGCCTGATGTATTTGTAGCAGCACCTCACCACCCTACCATGTTACGGTCACTGCTGTGTTGAGAGTGGTTCATCTCCCAAATAATATCACGTAAACAGCTGGACAGAACCTGACCAGTGATGAACGAGGCAGAAGGTGGCTGATAAATTGTGCAGAAACAGATCCACTTCAGTCTGTAATTGCACACCTATCCTAGGGATTAGTCTGTTGTGCTGCCGTATTTGGGACCAGATTTCTGGCTCCACACGATCATTACTAGAGGTGAAAAATGGCTAAAAGTACTCTCATTCATTTAGAAGAGATGTTACCTCAACCAAATGGATAAAATAGGCTGTGATCCTTCTACAGCTTCCCCTGCAGAACTCTATTCAAAGCACAGAAGCTCACCGGCTCTTCACATCAGGGTGAGGGAAGGATCCTATGGTGTTTTCTGTTTAATTGCGTTCACATTCACATTTTAGATTTTGTGCTTTTGCATTCTTTGTTTTGATGTCAAAAAGTGATGGAAACACATTTAGAACTGTAAAATAAATGGATTTTGCTCTGCACACTGGTCAAACTTGACCAGTGAAAGGGCCATATTAAAAAATCTGTGAGCCAGAGGAAAAAATGTTTTTCATTCATTTCTAATTAATGTTGTGCTATAAACCAAACTGGCCATTGTTTAAACTTGTTGGCCAATTTGCAAAATTTCACCAGTAAATTATAGACACTTTTTTTGCAGACCTTATTACATCTCAGTGTTTTAAACCTACTTATTTGCTTGAACCCGACACCTGCCGTCCTTTCTTTGCTGTGACTTCATTAAGGCTGATGTTATGTGTTTATATTGGTTGAACTGCAGCCGAAATGCAGGTAGTGTGTTTGGTGGTGACTTGTGTAGACTTGAGGTGTAACCACTCTACCATAGACTAGTAGGAGAGTCGGAACCTGCATTACATTACATTGCAGTGCATTCTGGGGACTGTAGTGCAGAAAATCAAAACAGTTTTGCGGGCGGGATGGGATTGTGTGGTGGACCTGATCTGGCCCACAGTCCTTGTGTTTGACACCTGAATCCCTGCTTGTTTCAATGAGTTAAAAGTGAGAAGTTACCCCATGCCTTTACCCCATGCCTTTACCATCAACAATGACTAACTTCATAGGGATAAAACGAAATGTACCAACTATTCTTTTAATCGAAAGAACATACACATTTCCCATGGCAAGCTGCGAAAATGTTTCAAACAAACTGTCGTAGCATTACTACTCTGGAAAAGAGGTGCTGGAACCTTTGGCACCTGAAAGCTGGATGTTCTTTTTCCATTGGCCATGGGTCCAGTACCTAGGGTTCCAGTTTTCCGGTTCAATCTGTGGAACAATGATGAGATATAAGCGTTGTTGTATGAGTAGAGCTATCGGAATTATTTTCCAGGCATTTCATCATCATGTTTATGTTGCAAGAAACAGAATTGTTTTTTTTTTCCATCACTTGAGGCAAATACATATGCATTACATAATAAAAAAAAAGGACAGAAAACATCAACAGACATATTTTGGTGGCTGAGTGCCAGTGTACTTCAGATGTGGATTTATGAATATTAAACGAAAGCCTGACCAGAGATGTTTCTGGTATATGCACACATTACAGTACAAGCTGACATGCAGCAGAAGAACAGCTGTATGATGTTTATCCACATAAAATTAAGCAATGAACCACAAACGGCCATGCCTTACAGTGATTTTACCACAGTTAAGGGGTGTTAGGCCTGAAGCAAAGCAGAGCGGATTGAGACTTTCTTCACTTGAAAGTTCTCTTCTGTCTTTGGTGACTCTTTCAGCTGAAGCCCACAGACGATTTAGCCAGTTCTTCACTCTTTTAGGTGAGGAAAAAATGAATGGATTGCTGATTTTGGAGTCATCACTTTTTAAAACGCTTGCTGAAGTCTTCTTCTTCTTTCGGCTGCTCCCTATAGGGGTCGCCACAGCGGATCATCTGCCTCCATCTTGCCCTATCCACTGCCTCCTCTACTTTCACACCAACCATCTCCATGTCCACCTTCACTACATCCATAAACCTCTGAGGTCTACCTCTTCTCCTTCTACCCGGCAGCTCCATCTCCAACATTCTTTGACCAATATATCCACTATTCCTCCTCAACACATGTCCAAACCATCTCAACCTGGCCTCTCTGGCTTTATCTCCAAACTGCTCCACCTTCACTGTCCCTCTGATCTGCTCATTTCTAATCTTGTCCAGCCTTGTCACTCCCAACGAAAATCATCATGCGGATCACGAAAACGCCTGCTGAAGTGGTGTTAGCTAATTGTGTAGCTAAAGCTAATATTATTTAGCTGCCCCTTTTCATGTCATGGCCATTCCAGTTATCAGGTGGAAAATTAACTAGACCTTCACAAAGGTGCTTCTTTAAAAATGCCATAGAAGAGCCACTTTTGGTTTGCTGAAAAACCAGGTTTAGAAAAAGGGATTTGAAAGGGGTGAAGAACTTTTGCACCTATTTTTTGAACTTTCTGCATAATTCAGTTGCTGAGATGTAAACAAAGTCTTTCAGAGGGGTGATGGGAACCAGGGGTCACAATGTCTATATTCACAATTATGGCCGCTTCATTTACCATCTAAAACCACCAGTGAATCTCTGCGCTTCTTTTGAATCTACATGTAATGTTGATGGTGGTAAAATAGTGTTATTATCTTTTGCAACTCTTTAGCCTTATCTCACCCTGTTTGTTACTCTCTGCCCTGATTACATGGGGAAAAAAATGAAATGTAGACCGAAAGTTTATCCTAAAACCTTCAGAAATCAATGTGTGTGTTTACATTCACATTTTGCAGATTTTGTCAGTAATCCGATCAACACGTTTACATGCACTTGAGTAATCAGATAATGGGGAAACTCCAGGTCTACATGAGTCAGGCAGTAAACAGATGTGCAGGCTGAGAAATCCAAAAGAAATCAGAGTAAGAGTTCACCTGCAGAGAAATCTGAGTGCTGAGATAAAATCCAGCCTCTTTATCGGATTTCTTGATCGGAGTGGGGTATTTACATGACCATTTGAATAATCAGATAGCTGCAGAAATCTGATTATGATCAGATTATTGATTGCAACTCAGTCAATGTCTCAAGCATTAGCTTATGTGTTAATGTAACAGCTTTCTGTTATGGAGCTTTTATAGGCATTAAACTCGTCAGACGTCTGGTTCCTATCACCGCCACTGTAAACAATTCTGACTCTGTAAGTTTCTCTATAATGGAGCACTTCACACCAAACCACTCTGAATTAACTTGTTTGCATCTTAACCATTTTAAATCAGAAATTTTGGGGAACAAAATTGGTGGAATTCCCTTTTAAAAGGTTTACGTAAAAAGCCGTGGTAACCAACTCTGGTCCTGGACATCTACCTTCCTGAGTCTGATTCCAATCCCCAAATCTACTGGACCTGCATCAGCTAATGGACTTCGCTAGAAGTGTGATTGGCTCAATGCAGGTGCGTTAGTGTTAAGTAACAATGGCGCAGCATATAAAATGTAAAATTTTAGTTGAAACTAAGTAAATCTTCAGGAAGGAGGGTTGGTGACCACTGCTTTAAAGGTTCTTTTCAAGGGGTCGGCAACCTCTTTTACCGCTCTCTTGTGGCTCCACAGTATAATTAGATTTGTAGGTTAAAATAAAATAATCCTCCTTTACATTAAAATAAAGCTCTGCTGATCGGTCAACACAGTTTAACAAGAAATGGTCTTAAACTCTGGAGTTAATGTAGAACTGCTAAGTCACCCTTTAACCCTGAAGGTTGGTGCGAAGACCAACCTTCAACACGGACAACAATCTTGCGTCACTAGTAGCTAATGAAACAGCAAAGAGAGAGAATTAAGACGAACATCGATAATTTAGAGATGAATGAACTTGCATTTATAGTCACTCCAGCTGGTTTCCTGATAAGATTAATCTGCAATGAGAAGCTGACAAACACTAAAGTCACAAAGCTGCAGTCAAATTCTTGTTCACCAGCTTCTTGTTTGAATTTTTCAGCATAAATGGCACAGCAGTTCGCAGGAAAATCAATCAAGAAGCTGGTGAATGAGGAGCGGCTTCAGCCTTCAGAAATCAAACATTAAGAGACATTTCTTAAGAAGCTGTTCTACTTTTGGAAAAGTTTCCTGCAGGAGGTGCAGGAAAAGCGACTATAGCTGAGTTAAAGCTTGACAGAGAGCAAAGAAAGTCTGCACTTTCGTTTATATTAAACTTGTTAGCCTAAACTCTTACATTAGCACATACTGAGACATGTTTACAGCATACAGCAAGATGGTAAAACATAAAATGTTATGACTCTAAAGGTGATTTGATTTTTGTTGAGAGGACAAAATGGCTTATTTTAACATTTTGGGCTGCCGACTCCTGTTCAATACCAATTTTAGGGGGCTCCTTACAGAACTATGTTTACATTATGTTGAGGTTCTTAAAACTCTTACATCTCTTTTACAAAAAGGCTTCTCTAGAACCATCCATTGAAAGGTTTTTTTTTTTTTTTTTTTTTTTTTTTTTAAAGGTTTCATGGCATCACACAAAACCCCTTTTTGTCACTCTTTAGGTCAGCTCTTGTTTCGCATTGGGAAGACGGCCTATAAGGTCTTTTGACTCGTCCTAAAGCTACTAATGGTCTTTTTGTGTTCACTGTTCTGGTTTCTCTGATGTTGTGAAGTGATTTTAACTGACCTTTGAAAGTCAAAGTGTCCGCGTTAAAGCTTTTCTCCGGCTATGTGAAGTGTTGAGAGGTATCCTCTCAGACAGTGTGTGGTCTTAGCTCTGAAATCACTTAGTCTGGACACACTCATTTTCTGTTCGCTAGCTGTTCAGTGTGTGCTGTTTACCTGCACTCAGAGTTTCACCGAAGTCTCTCACCCCTCATTCTGTCCTCTTGTCTTTAAACTAGCCCTCTGTTTCCTTGTTTCTCTATGCTGAGTGCTTTTTGTTCTGCTTTCTGTGCTGCTGTTGTTGGCAAAGTGATAAAGGAGGCTGTTCATAGCCTGGTTTGACCTTTGTGTGAGAGAGTGAACATCGTCCTCTAGTTCTCCCTCTTTTGCCACACAGTGCCAGGCATGCAGGGAATATCACTGAGTATTGCTTAGCGCTCTGTATCTGTGTGTGTATGTGTGCAGTGAGTGACACAAGTATACAGACAGATATTAGTTTAGACATTATGACCCACCCACTTGTTTCTGGGCCCATTGTCCATTTTATCAGCTCCACTTACTACATAGGTGCACGTTTTTAAACACCTCAGTCACTGTTGGACTGAGAATAGTCCACACACCAAGAATATCCTGCTAACAGTGTCCTGAGGGCAGCATCCTCTGACCCCTGATGAAGGACTAGAGGATGATTAGCTTATATTGTACAGCAGAAGATGAGCTATCGTCTCTGGCATTACATCCACAGGGTGGATCAACAACGCAGGTGCGTCTAATAGAGTGGACAGTTAGTGGGCACTCCAGCAGCACTGCTGTGTATGAGTAACTCAGACCAGCACAACACACACTAACACACCACCACCATGTTAGTGTTACTGCAGTGCTGAGAATGATCCACCACTCAAACAGTACCTGCTCTGTGAGGGTCCATGGGGCTCCGGACCACTGAAGAACAGGGTAAAAGGGGGCTAACAAAGTATCAGAGAAACAGACGGACTACAGTCTGTAACTGTAGAACTACAAAGTGTAGCTATACAGTAAGTGGAGCTGATAAAATGGACAGTGAGTTTAGAAACAAGGAACTGGTCATAGTATTCTGCCTGATTTTATCTTAGAAATTTGGTCAAACTTTTGTAAACAACTGAACTGTTAAAAAAATTTAATGTTATAACTGATTCTTAAAATGGATTCAGTTGAATTGGCTCCTATAGAACGATGCATCAGTGTGTTGTTACACCTCTAATGCTTGGTGTGGTGTGGTTTAGAGAGGGGTGTTCGTGGGTGTAGGTGTGTGTGCACATCATGTTCAGATATAAACAACTATCTGTCAACTGGACATTAAGGTCACTGGTGGATGGTGCTTGTCCAGGCCTGTAGTTGATCAGGAGAGGAGAGAGGGAGTAAGAGGGAGAAGCGCAGGAGAAGAGTAGAAGAAGGGCGTGTGAGAGAGAGAGAGAGAGAGAGAGAGAGATAAGAGCCTGGAGAGAGTGATTTAAGGAGAAGAGGAGGGGGATGAGTCCTTGATAATAATCTGGCTGATCCAAGCGGAGAGGAAGAAAGAGCAGGAACTCAGACAGACTCTGTCCCGCATTAAGTACATCATTGTATGATACCTAATCACCCACTATCCCTTAAATGTAGTTATCTTTGTATGCCGGATCACTAAATGTAATTGTACAATGTAATGAAATACATTTGCATACATTTTACATCGTCAGGGGGGTGATGCCACAGCCGTCGGTCATTTATATTCCCAATTCAAACCATAACTGGCCTCGCTCTTGGTGGGTGGGTGGGATGCACTAATGATATTCCAAGTGGTTGCTAAAGTGTTGCTATAGTATTGTAGTATCCCAAGTGGTTGCTAGGCGGTTGCTACAGTATCCCTGGCAGTTGCTAAGTTGTATTGCAGCTTTGGACTTGCTTCCTCACCTACAAAGGCAAATATCCAGGTCACCTCCAGTTTTGTAAATCATACGCATTCCACTGGAATATATTCCATCAATGTTATTGGCGAAAAATGTATAGTTTAAAAACTGAAAGGACCTTCAAAACAGGCAGAATTTTATGGCTGCTGTGAAAAGGGATTAATCAAAAGTCGGAGATCAATTAAAATATGGAAATAATCTTCAGTTGGTGTTCCATAAGGTAGCAATGTAAGTATGGAAGAGTATGACTGTGTTTTTTGTGAACTTATGCTACCATTACATTGCAGGTAAAAGTGGCTTTTTTTATTTTATTGTTTGTACACAATGTCTTTTAAATGTGATCTATATGTGACATATAGCGAGGGTCCGTCCATCACTCAGGCTGAGGTAGCCAAGGTGGTTGGAAAACTCCTTGGTGTCAGAGCACCGGGGTTGGATGAGATCCGCCCGGAATTCCTGAGGGCTCTGGATGTTGTAGGGCTGTCTTGGCTGACACACCTCTGCAACATCGCATGGACATCTGGGGTGGTCCCCCTGGAATGACAGACCGGGGTGGTGGTCCCTCTTTTTAAGAAAGGTGACCAGAGGGTGTGTTCCAACTATCGGGGTATCACACTTCTCAGCCTACCCGGTAAGGTCTGTGCAGGGGTACTGGAGAAAAGAGTCCAACCGATAGTCGAATCTCAGCTACAAGAGGAACAATGTGGATTTCACCCTGGTCGTGGAAGACTGGGGCAGCTTTTTATCCTCACCAGGGTCCTGGAGGGTGCGTGGGAGTTCGCCCAACCAGTCTACATGTGTTTTGTGGATTTGGAGAAGGCATTTGACCGCATCCCTCAGGGGATCCTGTGGGGAGTGCTCCAGGAGTACAGGGTGAGGGGCTCGTTGTTATGGGCCATTCAGTCCCTGTACAAACAGAGCAGGAGCTTGGTTCATATAGCCGGCAGTAAGTCGGATTGGTTTCCAGTCAGGGTTGGACTCCGCCAGGGCTGTCCATTGTCTCAGATTATGTTCATAACTTTTATGGACAAAATTCCTCGGAACAGCCAAGTGACGGAGGGTGTCCAGTATGGTGACCTCAGGATTTCATGTCTGCTTTGTGCAGATGATGTGGTCTTGTTGACGTCATCAGGCCAGGACCTCCAGCTCTCTCTGGACCAGTTTGCGGCTGGGTTGAAAATCAGCACCTCTAAATCTGACACCATGGTCCTCAGTCGGAAAAAGGGTGGAATGCTCTGTCCAGGTTGGGAGTGAATTCTTACCCCAAGTGGAGGAGTTTAAATATCTTGAGATTTTGTTCACGAGTGAAGGAAGGATGGAGTGAGAGGTTGACAGGCGGATTGGTGAGGCGTCTACAGTAATGCAGAACCTATACTGGTCCATCATGGTGAAGAGAGAGCTGAGCCAGAAGGCGAAGCTGTCAATTTACCGGTCAATCTACGTTCCGACTCTCACCTATGGTCACAAGCTTTGGGTAGTGATCAAAAGAACGAGATCGCGGATACAAGCGGCCGAAATGAGCTTTCTCCGCAGGGTCGCCGGGCTCTCCTTTAGAGATAGGGTGAGAAGCTCTGCGATTCGGGAGAGGCTCGGATGCCTCCCTAGGGATGTGTTCCAGACATGTCTGATGGGGAGGAGAGCCCGGGGAAGACCCAGGACACGTTGGAGGGATTATATCTCTTGACTGTCTTGGGAACACCTCGGTATCCCTCCGGAAGAGCTGGAGGAGGTGGCGGGGGAGAGGGAGGTCTGGGCCTCTTTGCTTAGGCTGCTGCCCCCGCGACCCAGACTCGGATAAGTGGTTGAGGATGGATGGATGGATATGTGACATCAGTCTGAACAAATCAAAAAAAGAACAATGCTTCACGTGCCATGGTCACTTCTTTGGTTCAGGTCCTCACAGTCTTTTTTTCTTTTCTTATTTTGAAGCTGCACCCTCTTTCTCTTATGGCTGCAATTGAGTGTTGTTTGAAATCTCTTTGAAAATTGAGTGGTTTGGACGAGTCTCTTCTAATTTTTCGAAATTGATGATATTGGAATCATGTAAAAGTCGCATGAATTCCAATCTGGCTGTTCAGACTGAGTCGTATTGCCGTCAGATTGGACACATATTGGATTTCAGTACATGGATGAAAGCATCTCAAATCAGAATTGAAAATGTCAGATTCAGTGTTTTTTGCTGTTCACACTGAGACACAAACACAAGTCTGTGTCACATTTGAGGAAGATTGGATTTGGGCCACTTTTACCTGCTGTGTGACCAAAGTCATAGATACTTAAATATTTCTAAATATAGTTATCTTCTGACCAGAGGACAGAAAAAACGTTGTGATTACAGTGTTACTATGTTCATGTATGAGACTCTCTTTTTTCCTCTTGGCCTGTCTGCAAATATCTTGGTTTCAGCACAGTTTTTGGCCCCATATGAAATAGTCAAACCCAGTAGCTCCTTGTCTCTCACACACACACAGTTTTAAACCATAAACCCAACCAACTGTTCAACTTTACCCCCTCTTGGCCCCTCCGTTCCCCACCAGAGCATTCAAAAATCAGCCATTCATACAGTGAGAGAGGAAACAAACAGAGCTGAAATTCCTCCAGGAGGACGAGCATTTAAGCGACTATTTAGAGGAATCAATCGCCACATATGTTTATGCCAGATAATTGTTGTATCTAAAGATGAGATGAAGGAATGGATAATGGATTGGGCGTTGATGCCGTTAGTGGCTAGTGATTTTTGGCACGCTGCCAAAGTGTGTGTGGATGACTGCATCAGTAGGCGTGGAGTCATACCAAGACTGGGGATTAGATCTGAGAAATTACAGGAGTGGGAACTGCAGATGGTGCCTGTTACCACATATGCACACTCTTGGTAAAGCCGCATCCTCTGTAGAACACAGAGAATTAAAGCACAAAACTCCAATCTGAGGCTTGGAATAATGTGATCAAGTGTTCATCACTGCAGAAGTAGCTTTCCCTTCACTTTCTTGCTCTACCTCGGCTTTTCTTTTCCTCATGGTTGAGCTCGTGGTACGCAAGCGACTCAGGAGAGCCCCAAGCAATAAAACTACCTGAAGAATTAACGGGCGCTCTAAATTAGAAATGTTTTTCATCGATTCTGAGAGTTTGCTTCAGGGTGTGTGCGGGTGTGTGCGTTAGCTTTTTCAGCACAGTACATTGCCTATAAATATTTGTTCCTTCGGTATGGATGAGTCTATTAATTTGTGCAGTGAACTTGTGCAGATTTTTGTAATGATTTGCAGTGGATGTCCAAGGTAGATATTGACTGTGTTTGTGCGTTTAACACTAAATAGCAAATCGTTTATTAGACTTTTAGCTACTGGAGTTGGGACCCAACACCATAGAATTACTTTATCTTTGCTATTAACCTTAACATGAAGGTGGTTACAGGGTGTGAGAGCTTACTAAACACACCTGTAGTAAGATATGCATTTTGCCAATACAGACAATGGAAGCAGACTTTTCCCCCCCCCCAAGTCATTTTGGGCCATTTCCTTTGGTCGAGTCATGAAAGTTACACACAATTTAAAAGGTTCACAGGTTCACAATTTAAAAGGCTCCCAAATTGTGACAAAAACTAGAAAACAACAAAAAATGGAGATATGAGGTTTTCTTCTGACAGCAGTGATATACAAAATAAAGATCCACAAAAGGTCTCTTAATAACATTTTGGGCCCCCAGAACAGCTTCAGTGCACTTTGCAAGTCTGGAGCTGTACTGGAAGACTGGAACACCATTCTTCCAAAAATGTCCTGAAATGTTATTTTTATGATTGTCGTGTAGAGTCCAGCCTACAGGTTGTTCTCCCATAGATGTTCAACTGGATTGGGATCTGATAACCAAGGCCAAATCATATGGTCCACTTTCATACACATCATACCATTCAGTAACCCTTTGTGCCCTTTGGAGGGGGGCATGATTGTCCAGGAGAAACCACTGTTTCACCATAGAATGAAGGTGATCTGTCAGAATGTCTTTGTATCGAGTTCCAATGATGATCCGGGTAGACAAGTGGAAAAAATGGTGAAAGATGACTTTTCTAAATGTATCACTATTTTCAACATCTCTGTAGTTTCCACCATCCAGTGCTGATGTTTTTGTACCACGAGCTCTCAAATATTTATTTTTCTTTGTAATGAGGGGTTTATGCCCTGGAGCCCACCTATAACATTTCTCTCTGTGTACATGGACAGCTGTTCTCGTTTGCACAGTCAGATCACAATGCTGCAACGACATACGCAGTATCCTGAGGAACAGTTGCTCTTTTGTTTTTCTTTACATATCAAAGTAATGCATGAGCATCACCGTAATTGAATGTGTGCTTTAAACCTTAATTCCAACCCCACTCACTTCCAAGAGCATCATTCCATCATGATCCAAAATCAAGGTCAACTGGACCTGCTCAGCTTTTTATACCACAGAACAACAGTCTGATGTTAATCACTTCATTGATGTTAATTGCTTACACCTGTCTGGAAGCATCTTATGAATCTACATAACACACAAAGTAAAGGGCAACAGGTACTTTAAATTAGGTCAACAATGGACAAAAGACAGAATCGGAAAGGTTTTGGTCCAACAACATTGATATATGGTTTGGGTGACTGTGGAAAAAGTCCTGGGCCTTGACTGCATCCCTGCTGAGGTCTTAAGCAGGGAGGCTGGCCTTGTATCCGAGCAGTCTGTTTAGCTTTTGAGGGAAGGATATGCCCTTTACTGCTACTGGAATGCAAATGTGAAGTTTTTCAATATCCTGTACGTATGAAATGGCTTGGGTCAGTATGCATTTCTGGGTGACAGTATGTTGATGACCAGCAAGTCTGCAGGCCATCCTTACAGTGGCTGTGGAAGCACAGAGTAGAATGGGTATGTCTGTCAGCATTCCCAAAACATGTCCTTGGTCAGTGGTCTTCCACATGAATGTTCAATCTTCTCCATCTCTTACTCCCCACTTGTGTACCACCACATCTTTCTTTGGACATCTTAGGGAGCAGATATTTCATAACAGCAGCACCAGCACCTGAGATGTTTACACTTCGGATCCTGGATAGCTCAGTCGGTAGAGCATCAGACTTTTAATCTGAGGATCCAGGTCTCTGTTTGGGGGCAGTCATGGGCTGGAGGTTAGGGAACCTGAAGGTCGCTGGTTCGGTCCCTTGAGCCTACAGGTTGTGACTGAGGTGCCCTTGACAAGGCATCTAACCCCCAACTGCTCCCCGGGCACAGTATGTGGTGGTTCACTGGATGGGTTAGATTGCAGAGGTAAAATTTTCCCATTGTGGGACTAATAAGGGTCTCTTAATTTACAGTCATCAAACAGTCAGATGGAACAACTTAACACAAGCTCATTTCAAGCGTCATTTGGTAGCAGAGAAGCTCCCAAGAGGCATAACTGTCTGTGCCTTATTTTTCGGAGATTGCGAGTTCCATCCCTGCTGATGCCTCAGCCATACATGGCAGGATATCCTTACTCTCTCTGGGTGGATAGGATGGCCCTTCTTCGTCCCCTTCTCTTGATGGTAGTCAACCAGGCAAGAGTTAGCTGACTTAACAGAATTGGTAGTTAGCATTCTCTTCCAGGCATATGGTCCAGTGGCATTGCGTTACGGGCAGTTTGGAAAGATGCAGTGACTAGCTTCACATTCCTCAGGGGAAGCACATAATAGCTTTTAGCATCCCAGCTTGATTGCATTGTTTAATAGCAGAGGCCTTCCTAGTGTGTGGGAATTCATAGCCGAGGTGGGGTGGGTCCTCGGTAGGGCTTTCCTATGAAGACTCCTCCTTAGTACTCTGTTGGTCACACAAATGAAACATTCCAAACGAGGCTGCATGGTAATGTCTCCAAAATGTCCCGTCCCTTGCAGTTGCAGCACAAAACTTGTCAGGGAACTGGTGAGAGAAAATGGAGCCTGTTGCATTCAGTTTGTTGCTATGGTAGCTAATACACCAACAAGCTTATGTAGTATGATAAACTACATATATACAAATGCTTCTGATTAAAATACGATATGTAGATGAATGCTTTAATAAATCAGTCATTTTACACTCCATAAGGTAGCAAAGATGAATTTAAGGACATGAACAACTTACATTTTAAAACAAGTTGTTTTTTTTTTCCTTTGCATCATTTGTGTGCAGAGAACTGTGACCAAAGGTCTGATACATCTGTTATGTCCTCGAAATCACTCCAAATGTAGGCTGCCTATGAAGGGTCCTTCACTTTGGAACAGCCTTCTATGACGTAGTGGCCGAGAGATGGAGCATACCTCGGCTGCCGCCTAGGATTTGGAATGCAACTACTGTTAGATCCTAAAGTGGACCAGTAGCAAAAGCATCAAGGCTACCATCACTCAGTCAGCCTGGATGGCTTGACCACACCATCCAGATGCCAGTTGCCCTTGTTCCCTAGACAGTCTTCTATGGGCAAAACTGGGTCGTCCCTCCACTGGTGGTCAAAAACATCTTACAGGTCAACTGAAGATCTCCCTCAAGGCTTGTGGACCTGACACTGGCTTACTGGAAACTCTGGCTCCTGACCTGTCATGAAGTAGCTGGCCAAAAGAGCGTATGTGCATATGTATGTATGTTCTTGTGTGTATGCAGGCTGCATACATATGTGTGTATCTGTGTTTGTATGAAGGTCGAGTCTTTAGTCCAGTGTAGACTCTCAGACTCTCTGGAGCTTTGCTCATCGGTCCTTAAATGAGTTCCTCAGTGGCCCGGTAAGGTCCATCACTGCTCACTGTTGCTTAGCGACTGCTCCTGTGGCACTGAGGCACATATGCAGGGGCAGCCAGTTGCCCCACCCAACCTCCGTGTATGTTTTTGTGTGTGTGTGTGTGTGTGTGTGTGTGTGTGTGTGTGTGTGTGTGTGTGTGTGTGTGTATGTGTGTGAGAGAGAGATGGCCTGGTTACTCTGAGTGGTAAGGAGTCCTCTGGCTTCACTCCCAGCAGACTTAAAACGGTATCCAGTACTTAATCTCGGTAATGAGGACTGGAGAAATGCTGCAACTGTTGGGTCACTATCATCTGCAGCTTCTTATAAATTAATGCCCATGAGTGCGTTTCTTCTCACTGCTCAGTTGATTATTCCTCTGCATAAATGGCTTTCCGCACACACAAAAGTCTGTCTTTTGGCCTTAACCTTCAGGGCTTGGAATAAAACGATCTTCCAATTTTGTTCAAAACGTGTTTTAGTAGACTTAGAATGTTTTATCAGGAATTTCAAAATGCAAAATACTAGATATATGCTACCATTCAAAAGTTTGAGTACACCATTAAAAAGTTTGTAAACACTTTTTGATCATATAAAAACCATTTTTCTCGCAGCTATATGTACAGAATTACTGTAATGTGATGCTGATATTCCCTGTGTCATTAAAATTGAAATATGAGAGTATTTGCTGTTTACTATTTTTGGTTACTCTGCCACTGATTTCAAACTTTGAAACAGCAGCATTTCAGATCTGCCTCCTTCCTTTTGTAGTTCATTAGAATGGAGAAAAATGTTCTTTTAATGTTGTGACGATTCTGACGTGCTTTTTAATGTATAGACCAGACTCGTCATTAATACAGTCTTGATTGAAGAGATTTCTTTTCTTAACACTTTTTGGGGTTTATAATTATGCTGGAATGTGTTCTTTTAATGTGATTAAGAAACTGGAACTTCAAGGCTCAAAGATATCGTCTCTTTTTTTATTTATTTATTTTTTTTAAACACAGACTAACGAGAAAGAGTCCAGGGCGATAAATTGTATTGTAGTCTCTTTCAGAATTGCTTTTTTTATCACACACTTCCAGGGTATATTTTACAGTGATAAGAGAGGAGACACTAGGGGGGAAATGAATTCTCTCTCTCTTTTGGCAAGGACTCGGTCACTTGCTGTGCATGTTCCAGCTGGTGCGGAACCCAGTTCGTTTGTGCTGGGGAAGTAGTGGCTAATTTGTGGAATTTGCCAACTCCTCTGCTCCACCAGCAACTCCCAGAAAAAAAGATGGTGAGAGAAAGAAGTCTAGAGGAGCAGAATCGCATGTCAGCGTGATTGAAAGACGTGGAGGAGTAGTTTGTAGTGTTGGAGGCACGTTTTTTAAGCCACTGCAGTACAGGTCACTGCAGTCCCCATGCAAGTTCTACTGAGTTCAAATATACACCTCCTTTACACTCACTGTCCATTTGATCAGCTCCACTGACCATATAGGAGCACTTTGTAGTTCTACAGTTACAGACTGTAGTCCATCTGTTTCTCTGATACTTTGTTAGCCCCCTTTTACCCTGTTCTTCAGTGCTCAGGACCCCTACAGGTCCACCACAGGGCAGGTGTTATTTGAGTGGTGGGTCATTCTCAGCATTTCAGTGACATGGACACGGTGGTGGTGCGTCAGTGTGTGTGTGCTGGTCTGAGTGGATCAGACACAGCAGTGCTGCTGGAGGTTTTAAACACCTCACCGTCACTGCTGGACTGAGAAAAGTCCACCAACCAAAAAAATCCATCCAAAAGTATCCTGTGGGCAGCGTCCTATGACCACTGATGAAGGGCTAGAGGATGACCAACACAAACTGTGCAGCAGCAAATGAGCTGTCGTCTCTGACTTTACATCTACAAGGTGGACTAGCAAGGTAGGCATGTCTAATAGAGTGGACAGTGAGTGGACACAGTGTTTAAAAACTGTGTTTGATCCACTCAGACCAGCCCAACACACACCAACACACCACCACCCACGTCAGTGTCACTGCAGTGCTGAGAATGATCCACCACCCAAATAGTACCTGCTCTGTGGAGGTGCTATGGGGGTCCTGAATATTGAAGGACAGGGTAAAAGGGGACTAATAAATCACACATAGAAATAGATTAATTGGATTGTTATTGTAGAACTACACAGTGCACCAGTGTGGTAAGTGGATCTGATAAAGTGGACAAAGAGTATAGATGCAAAGTATGTGTACTTAATGACTATGTCTGGTCAGCGTACAATAAAATAATGTTTTTACATATTTTACTCTTAGCCATGGGCATCAACTCAAGCTATAAAGTAGATAATGCGATTGCTTAGCACTGCTGTTGTCTCAATTTTATTAGAGATCATATACCAGGTAAATGGGGAAAACAATCATTAAGTATCATCAGTTATTGTTTTTTTATTTTTATTTAAAATACATTAAAAACAGCTAAACTGCTGTACCAGAGATTTTGCCTGCCATAGAAGCTCATGCCATGCTCAACTTCGCTTAAAACCCAGCAGAAGCTGAAACTAGTCCAAAATTTGTGTGCAGATACTTAAGATTTTAGAATAGATATTTAAAAAAATCTAACTAATCTAAAAAATTGAATCTAAAATGCCATCTAACAGCTGATAGCTTATTGCTTATAACAAAACCTTGTATCTCCAAAATAGCAACTTTACAGAAGAAGGAAAAAACCTTCTTTACTTTTAATGTAAGTCAGTGGAACCAGACTTTTTTTCTAAGTCATTTTGGGCAGTTTCTTTTGGTCCATCCATCATGAAATTTACACATAATGTAAAGGGCAATCGGTACTTTTTTTATTAGGTGAAAAACGGCGCATACAAGGTTTTGTTCCTGAAAACAGCGTTATATTACTCTCAAATACTTTTAATGTCCATAAAAAAGTCTTTTATTTATGGTTTGCCACTGGTAGATCTGTTTTTGTGGATTTCATAGAACTCATCACTTGGCATGTATGCTGACCATCAGCGATGACAAGAAATTGTATGTGCCTGCTATTCAACACTAAAATCAATGTGCGTTCATTCTTTTTTCCCCCTAATGTCTGCAACGTATCCAACCTTTTTGGTGACCACAGAACATTTAGAAAGTAGCCCAGAAAAGACTTGGCAGTGAAACGAGCAACCCTGAACCAGCGAGTGAAAAGTCTGTGCGCAGTGTTTCCTGGAGGCCCTACGTGCTTAAAATCCCTGCCGTTTTACAAATGTTAAACACAGTTACACTACAGCAGCTGCTTCCAGTCTGTTCTATGCAGTGTCTCTGTCTTTACCTTTAGTTAGGAAATATAATAGGCCCTCTTCATGCTTCCATATTCAGGGCAAGGCAAGTCGGCAGTAGGAAAGTAGGGAAAACATTACAGCAGTGGCGGTATTTATGAAAGGGGTTGCAACCCAAATGTTTAAAAGAGCCATTTTGTAGGAAACGTTTTCCGCATGAGTAGATCAGTTTCTTAAAAAATGTCTCTCAAGATTCAATTTTTTACAACACTGAAGACGCTTTGTTGGTGTTTTCACATTCCACCTTGCCTGAGGTGCTACAATTTAACTGCTCTGCCATTTAAGGTGGAACGGGAGAATATGAACAAGGAGCAGATTTAAATATCTCCTGAGAACGGTAAGGTGGTGTAGCTTTAAAACATAAGGGATAGAATCGAACACTTGAACTTATTACCTTCATGTGATGAAATATTACAGTGATGGTGGAGAATAATGAGCAAACAGAAATGAACGTGTGTCTGTTTTTATTAGGAGGAGTAACGTTAGAGCGCTCAGCCGAAGCGTTTGGGAAACGGAAACTGAAACTGAAGCGGCGACACTCTGATAAACAGCATGTGTTTTTGTTTCAGCTGTGCACGTAGGGTCGGTTGCTAGGCAACAGGCAGGAATGTTGATTGTCGACTTTGAGTGGGTTAAGATTTTGTGTAAAATCAGCTACGATTGTTAAATTGAGAAGATTTGCTTTTGTAATACAAATTTGTGAAAAATCTAATCTTGACTTCCCAGATCTTTTAGTTATACAAAAAAAGATCTTACAGTTTCTGTAATTTGGCCCTGGGACAGTATCTTTTTTCCTACCAATGTGGAGCTACAAGGCTGATGTAACACATAATGGAAGCTTACAGTGAACTGCACAACTTCTAGCCTTAATCATCTGTTGAACTGTGTTGAGTTGTTTAGTAATCTCAGATTGATTGTATGGTTTCTGACGCTATATGATATAAAAGGAAAGCAGATGGGTGCTGAAACTGTTATTAGCTCTGCCTCATACTTGTACATTATACATAACAGACCACAGTTTTTTTTTTAGTACCAGTTCACACAGAACTCCATCCAATTGACCTTGACATTTCCCCTCAGGGGAGTCTTTGACAGGCAGGGCTGTCCTATTTCTTTACTAGCTCAAGCGAAGTTTATTATCTTAGCTCTCGGAGGGGTCAGGGATGCAGTGAACCCATGGTGAGACGTTACAGGTGAGCAGGGTCATTTAAAAAAAAAAAAAAATACAATTAATATTTGCCAGCATTTAGATACACCGACCAGACATAGCATTATGACCACCTCCATGTTTCTGTGCTCACTGTCCATTTTATGAGCTCCACTTACTGTATAGCTGCACTTTGTAGTTCTACACTTACAGACAGTAGTCCATCTGATTCTCTGATACTTTGTTTTACCCTGTTCTTCAGTGGTCAGGACCCCCATGGACCCTCACAGAGCAGGTGTGTGTTGTGCTGGTATGAGTGGATCTGACACTGCAGTGCTGCTGGAGCTTTTTAACATCTCAGTGTCACTGCTGGACTGAGAATAGTCCACCAACCAAAAATATCCAGCCAACAGCGTCCTGTGGGCAGTGTCCTGTGACCACGGATGAAGGACTAGAGGATGACCGACACAAACTGTGCAGCAGCAGATGAGCTGTCGTCTCTGACTTAACATCTACAAGGTGGAATGACAAGGTTGGAGCATATAATAGAGTGGACAGTGAGTGGACGCAGTGTTTAAAAACTCCAGAAGCACTGCTGTGTCTGATCCACTCAGACCAGCACAACACACACTAACACACCACCACCACGTCAGTGTTACTGCAATGCTGAGAATGATCCACCACCTAAATAGTACCTGCTCTGTGAAGGTCCATGGGGGTCCTGACCACTGAAGAACAGGGTAACAACGTATCAGAGAAACAGATGGACTACAGTCTGTAACTGTAGAACTACAGAGGGCACCTATATAATATGTGGAGCTGATCAAATGGACAATGAGCGTAGAAACAAGGAGGTGGTCATAACGTTATGCCTGATCTGTGTGTGCAGCTGAGATGATATCTAATCAAATATACAAGCATTTGTGTTTTGCTTTAATTAAAGAAAACCTCCTGCTGAAAAATAACGATTAGAATCATTAGGATTAAAACTTAATGAAAAGCCTAGTAGAAAGCCATCAAATGCATCTGGAATCAGTCTCGGTTCACCTCTTAAACCATTAAGATCCCTTACTTTGTAATATCAACCCAATAAGAAAAGCTAAAACACATTACAAAACCACCTGGAACCAACAGAAGCACTTTATGGTTTCTATGAGCTTTTTTCAGCAGTAAAGCCTTTGGGCATGAACTGTTTATTCCATGGTAAAGACACACTCCAGAGAAAGTGATTAAATTATACTTTTTTGATCCCACAACCGGGGAACTTCCACCTCCGCATTTAACCCATCCGTGAAGTGAAACACCACATACACACTAGTGAACACACACACTAGGGGGCAGTGAGCACACTTGCCCGGAGCGGTGGGCAGCCCTATCCACGGCGCCCGGGGAGCAGTTGGGGGTTAGGTGCCTTGCTCAAGGACACCTCAGTTATGGACTGTCGGCCCTGGGGATCGAACCTTCCGGTCACAGCGCCAGATCCCTAACCTCCAGCCCACGACTGCCCCAGGATGTACATGATAAAACATTCAAGTCATTATTTAGTCCAACCTGAAGCATAAACCCAGCTATTATGATTCGATTTTAAATGATGAGTTGTGATTGTCATTTCTGTCTTTAGTGTCTTAAGTGTGGACAATCACTAATTGCATTCACTTGCACCACTAAACTCACAATAGAAGACGTGACGTAATGTCACGCATCCGACGAACTCCCTTAAAGACACCATTTCCCAGAATAAAGTGGGAGATTATGTGACTGCTCAGCCACAGTCGGAGTCCTTAGAAGCTCATGTGACCTCTGACTCTTATTCGCGCTCCTATCCGCGCTCACAATCCCCGGAATTTTAATCATGTTCACCTGCGTAATGTTTCATATGGCTTTCAGCTTTAGTATTTAAGCCTGGGCTTAGTTTAGGAACTTTGCGAAATATTGACTCCCAGTGATCTACTGAGTGTTTATGATTGCCTTCTCGTGTTGTTTGACCTTTGCTTGGATTGCCTGTTTCTCGACTTTTTGCCTTGCCCCTTTTGTACCGTTGCCTGTCTTTTTGGATCAGTGTTTCGACTCTTGGACTGTTTTTTTTGGTTATGATTTTGCCCAATCCCTTGTTTGAGATTAAACATCTCTTTTTATGATCTGCTAGTGTCTGAATTCTGTTCAGAATCACACGTAACATCACATGCAAGACTAACGTAAAACTCAAACAACATAAAAAAACACATTGCGCCACTATACCTGAAACTATAAACAATCATCTAGAGAGTAAAAAAATATATATTTAAAGCCCTCTTTTTATCAAGTATGTAATTGAAAAGCCTAGTAGAATCCATCAAATGCATCTGGAATCAGTCTCGGTTCACCTCTTAAACCATTAAGATCCCTTACTTTGTAATATCAACCCAATAATAGAAGCTAAAACACATTAGAACTTCACACTTCAGCTGCGTCTTGCAGCAACACTGTTCACTTATTTCCGGTCTATCATGTGCAGACTGAGAATTCCGAAAGAAATCAGAGTAAGAGTTCGCATGCCCTGAGAAATGTGATTACTGAGCTAAAATCCAGCCTCTTTATCAGATTTCTTTATCACGTTTCTAGATCAGAATATGGTGCTTACATGACCATTTGAATAATCAGATAACTGCAGAAATATGATTATGATTGGATTATTGAGTGCATGTATACGCACTCATTGAGACGCCTTTTCAAGCTAAAGTATGATAGTCGAAAGTGTTCACAAGCAATTGCAGTAAACTACTTTAAAATACTTACTATTTCAAACCTATAGCTCATAGCTAGACAAAGCAATTATTCACAAAATTTGTGTTGACTTCTCAAATAAAAACATGGTACCACTTTGTAAGCATCTATAAACGCATTTATAACATGGTATAATGCATTCATAAGGCATTACACTGAATTACACTTCATAGCTATTTTTATTATACATTATGAATTGTTAATATAATGCATTTTAAGTAGTGCTAATAACATGTTGTAATGTCACAGCCAAAGAAGTCAGTTCCAGCTCTGAGAGTGTGAAGTAAAGACAAAGTTTATTCATGGGATAGCAATATTTTATTGCTCACCGCTGGTGCTGTTAGCGCTGCATCTTCAGGGCTTCAGTCCTGAATATTCAGATGTTCCAAACAGGCTGTCCAGCCTAGAGTTGTTGCTACAATGTGCTTTTCTTACCCAGCACTGTCACTTTAAACACTATATTACATCACAGCAAACCAAGTACCCATCAGCCCATCCCCTGAACCCCCTCTGACATCACACTGAGCGTGAAGTCACTGTGGAGTGAAGGCCTGGAGAGGTAGAGGCGAGATAGTCGAGTGCTGTCATTGCGATTTGTTCCCTCATTGGTTCTAACGTCAAGCGCTAGAACCATTCACACTAACACAACATTACAGTACAGTATTGCTCATTTCTGCTAGCGTTCTATTGGATATGCAGTGTTATGTTAGTGTCAGGCTAACGGTGGTGTACATTAACAGTGGTGTACATTGACTTTCCCCCATTGGGTGAAACACTGATGGCAGCTCTAGTTTAAACTCTGGCATTTGAAGCCTGTAATGAGCTTTTCTGTGTATATTTTAGTGTTTCAGTAAATCCTTCAGTAAATATTTCAACTCAAAGCCTCACTCTTAACACTGGAGGAGGCTTTAGTACCGTACGCATACAACTTATGAGCTCTTATAATTTGTGATGAATAGTACTTATAATGCACTATGGTACCAATTCACAATGTATAATAAGCATGGCTACAACATGTAATGCATTTTTATAAATATTTATAGTCATGTTTATGATGCCTTATGGACGCATTGTAACGTGCATGTGTTTACAGATGCTTACAAACGTGACATTCATAGAAAGTGTTACCAAAAACATGTTTCTTTTCAGAGTTTGCATGGCTAGCTGATTAGCTTACTAGTGCCTTCACAAGTGACCGCACATGAGGCCCACATATTTACACAATCTCTTATCTGGAGAGATCTGTGATTTGCTTGAAGGGAACATATTCCACTGTCTGACGGAAATAAACCCAACACCCATCCATCACGCGCCACGCCGGAGGTAAAAAAGTTCATGATGTGGTTCTTTCTGCAATAATTTGCACAGGAAAAAAGAGAAAGCTATTTTTAACCCGGGTCCCTGCTCTTACACAACAGGCCCTACACTGCCTCCCTCTCTTTCCTGGGTCCATACAGGACACGAGTGGCCTTTGCCGTGCTGAGAAGAAAGCTTCCAGAAATATGCCCTCAGAGGCTGCTCCACACCTGACCAATGCAGCGATGAGCAGGAGCCACAGTCACTGTTCGCCGATTTCACCATTTCTTGCCTCACTCCCTGAAAGTTGTCTTGCACTCTCATTGGCTCATCACTGCTCCTACTGTTTGTCTTAGTAGAGTTCTCATGAGATTCATTGCTGAGAATTTCAAGTGTGCATGAAAGTGTCTAGGCATTTGCGTCTCCTTTACGCGACACAAGCACATGCGGCAGTTTGTCTGCGTCTGGAAAAGCAGGGCTAAATGTGTACAGTGCTCACTAATTTCCGAGTGGTTAGTAAAAGTGGGCGAGGACAGGCTTTAAATTTGAGCAAAATAATAAAATAATTATGTGAAGGTTGAGAGTCAACTCTTTTTCCTTTGGTAAATAAAGACAAAACTGATTGGTAGATTTTTATGATGCTCTATTTGAACCTCCCAGGGCAGCCACCTGTTTTTTTTCTTGGACATTTCAGCTGTACCCCCTCATTATCAGCCACACCTGTTTCTTGTTGTTGTTAGTTTGGTTTTGTTTTTAGCATTTTTCAGGCATTGTTGATAGCAGGTTCATAGATTTGTCTGCGTTTTGCTCCTCTGCCTATTTTGTGACCCCTGCCTCTCGAAAGTCTTCTAATCAAACCAATTTAAGGGGAATCATTAACTTCAGTAACCCTGATGTGGTGGTGGTGTGTTAGTGTATGTGCTGGTATGAGTGGATCAGATACAGCAGTGCTGCTGTGTGCACTCACTGTCCACTCTATTGGACATGCCTACCTTGTCGGTCCACCTTGTAGATGTGAAGGCAGAGACGACAGCTCATCTGCTGCTGCACAGTTTGTGTTGGTCATCCTCCAGTCCTTCATCAGTGGTCACAGGACGCTGTTGGCTGGATATTTCTGGTTGGTGGACTATTCTCAGTCCAGCAGCGACACTGAGGTGTTTAAAAATTCCAGCAGCACTGCTGTGTCTGATCCACTCAGACCAGCACAACCCACACTAAGACACCACCACCACCACATCAGTGCAGGGAATGATTCACCACCCAAATAGTACCTTCACTTTTATCTTTATCCCTTTGTCTATGTCCTGTGTGCCTTATAGCTCTACATGAAGCTGCATTGTGAGGACCCTCCTATGTTGGAGCACACCGAGCAGCTGCTGGGAGAACTCGGAGGGGAGCTGGAAGCTGACGACGACGATGAAGCCGGCCCCTCTGTAGACGGCATCGGAGACGACTTCATCCAAATCAGCGAGGACGAGGAGGAAGACGAAGCCATGGAGCACTGATTGCATCCTTCTGTACCTGCTTCCTCCTTCTTTTTTTAGCCTTTCCAGCCTTCGTTGCTTTGTGTTTTAGTTCACATTTCAGAGCCTGTTTTGTCTACGACAATAAGCAGAAATACAGGGATTACAAGTCCATCTGCCAAATGACCACATTGCCCTTATTTGAGAACAGCCAACAAGGTTAAACCCCATTTCGGTATCCAATCATCAACCCATCTCTCGCTCTGTTTCAACCAGTTTCCATTTTCTTAATAAGTTTGTTTTGTCTGCTATAAAAAGTGCCTTTTATCATTCGTACTAGAACCCAAAGTGTGTATGTTGCCTCATCTCACCGTGACAACAGTCTGCTGCCGAAAGAATTTGAGTGTTTATACTACACTCACTCCAGACCTTTGAGCCTTTCAATTACCCTGCTGCCCCTCCGCCCTCCTGTGTGTTTTATAATCATATTATAAATATGAGCGCTGTGGGCTGGATGTAATAAGAAGAAAATGTCATTAGGGATTAAAAATGACTTTTAAGTCAAATGCCAGCCTCGTCTTCTTCCTCTCTGCAGCGTGCATGAAGTTAATAACAGCAGCTCCATATGCTAATATGTCATATGCTAATATCTGATGAAAACTGATGCTGATGAATCCCTGTTCTTAGAGTTTTTTCATAGATAGATAGCAAGAAAAGGATGTCGTACAGTGTGTAGATAAGTGCTTCCCAATGCTGGCATAAAGACTGGGGTGCTCTGATGCACTGGTTTAATTTACTCGCAAATTACTGAGCCCTTCATAACTAGAATAGAGGTAAACAAGAAAGTGCACAGGGCCGTCCCAGGGCTGGGATTAAAAAGAGCAGTATTTTTGAACCTCTACTCTGAAAACATTGGAGTGGTTTGTGAAAGGCTAATAAAAACAGAAAGCAGTGATTAGTAAATCGTGTTTGACTTGATATTGAATTGAAAACAGTACAGATTTTTGATGTTTCACTTTATGAAATAAATTGTTTCTCAATATACACAAGTACCAAATCTGCTTTCTGCATGTTCCAAACATTTGTACAAGAGCATATTTACCACTTTGCAACATCACTTTTCCTTTCAAACAAGGCTTAATAATCATTTGCGAACTGAACAGCTGTGCTGGCCTGTAGTTGGATTCATCAAACATCACTGGGAGACAGGTCTGGACTGCAGGCTGCTGCAGCGTATCAATGTTGCCAGATGTATCTCCAAAATGGTGACTGTACAGGAGAAGAAAAAACATACTTTGCTTTTAATGTAAGTCAATGGAAGCAGACGAAGTTTTCAAAGTCACTTTGGGTCCATTCATCTTGAAATTTACACACAGTGTAAAGAGCAATAGGAATTTTGAAATTATGTCAAAAACTGAAAAACAAAAAAAAATGGAGATACAAGGTTTTGGTCCGACAGCAGCGATATGTTGCTTTAATGTGTGTATATTAAGGCCTTAATGATGCTTTCCCTGATGTGTAATTTAATGTCATGAGCAGTATTACACCCCCAAACCATGACAGACCCTGACTTTTGGACTTTACACTGGTAACAGTCTGGATGGTTCTTTGATTATTAATAAGCAGGCTAGGTTTTAAGGCATTGCCGTCAGAGGGATCAAAGGTCACAGGTATTTGGTTATTGTTTTCGGCTCTGACCTTCACACACAGAGTTTTATAAAGATTTCCTGAATCTTTCGTTAACATTATGACCTGTAGAGGGAGCGATACCTAAAATTGTTGATGCCCTTTGAGAAACAACATTTATAAACTGGTGCATTTATACCCAAACATGATTGCATCACCTATTAAATGTAGATTTTGGACACTTCACCGCATTCCTTGTCTTAAATTACTCTGTTCCAACTTTTTTGCAGGTATCAATTTTAGAATGAGCTTATATTCACGAAAAACATGTTAATAAGGTAAAATATTAAATACCTTAGGTTTGTACTGTTTTCGCTTGAATACAGGTCACAGTGGATTTACATATCACTGTTGTCTAGTAATTTTTTAAATAAAAAAAATCACAATAAGTACATTATTTAAGTGACACTAATAATGGAACACAAAACGTAATCAGAATTTCCATAGCAATGTCACTCCTAATTGTGTCTTTGAAAGCTGCTAGGCTGGAGCTTTAGCAAAGAAAGTTAAATTGGCCTAGTTAGATAGTTAGCCATATCCAATAAATTATGGTGTTAAACGCTTTTGAGTTTTAAGTGTATTTGATTTTTTTTTACACTCATCAGTCTTGTAATTAAATAAAAGTCTACTTTATCTTTATGTTGGAGTGTACTACACTATATCTTTATCAAAATGACCAAATATTCAGTATTTCACATAAAATTTCTAAATTCAGTTGGATTTTTCATTACAAGATAACACACCTCCTTAAACTCTTCGTGCAAGAGGGTGCAAATAAACCTAAATCCACTAGCCCTGCTCCTCATGATCTTAATTCCTGCAGGTTTCACCTCCAACCCAAATTTTAACACACCTCATTTAGCTATTGAGTCACTTGCGAAGGCAGTAATTAGGTGGGTCGGGTTGGGTCAAACAAGGTTTTAGAAGCAGGGTTGGTGACCACTGCCATACAAGAACCACAAAAGTTCCATGAAGAATCTTTCAGTGGATGGCTTTTTTAAGAATTTTTGTAAATGAGATGAAGAACCACACAACATAAATGTTCTATAGCAACCAAATGTTCCTACAACTACATGTTGAATTAACATCCATTTTATGATGGAACCTTTAAGGTGGTACATATGGTGTCATTGAGAGCCTTGAGGCTGAAGCTTTAGTTCAAGATCCTGTAGATTCCTTCTACACAACGTCAGGAGAATACGATCCTCTCTGACTGCAGAGGCTGCTCAAGTTCAAAGCAAATTCCGTGCTTTCAAGCCTTCTGTCGTATGTCATTTCTCTTCTATATAGCATTGAGTCCATAACCTCCCAACGTTCCTCCATGCCAGTCCTCTGCTGAGATCACTCCACTCCTGAGTAAGCAAGTAATACAAAGCTCTGGTTCTCATGTTTCCTGGCTTCGAAGATCAGGGTCCAGAGCTACTTGCCAGCATGTCAGCTGAGATCTGATATACTTCCAAAAGTATTCACTCGTCTGCCTTCACACACATATGAATTTGAGTGACATCCCATTCTTAATCCATAGGGTTTAATATGATGTTGGCCCACCCTTTGTAGCTACAACAACTCTTCTGGGAAGGCTTTCCACAATGTTTAGGAGTGTGTTTATAGGAATTTTTGACCATTCTTCCAGAAGCGCATTTGTGAGGTCAGACACTGATGTTGGACAAGAAGGCCTGGCTTGTAGTCACCACTCTAATTTATCCCAAAGATGTTCTGTTGGGTTGAGGTCAGGACTCTGTGCAGGCCAGTCGAGTTCTTCCACACCAAATTTGCTCATCCATGTCTTTATGGACCTTGCTTTGTGCACTGGTGTGCAGTCATGTTGGAACAGCAAGGGGCCATCCCCAAACTGTTCCCACATAGCTGGGAGCATGAAATTGTCCAAAATCATGTGGTCTGCTAAAGCATTAAGAGTTCCTTTCACTGGAACTAAGGGACCGAGCCCAACTCCTGAGAAACAACCCCACACCATAATCCCCCCTCCACCAAACTTTACACTTGGCACAATGCCTTCAGACAGGTACAGTTCTCCTGGCAAATCTCTGCACCTTACCTCTATGTTTTATCACTTCACTCAGATTTATTCACGCTTTGGTTTGGCTGTCTTAGGTTGTTGCAGGTACTTTGCATTGCATTGGCTTCTACTGTTTGCATGTTCTGTAAGTCACTCTGGTTAAGAGCATTTGAAAAATGACTTAATTGTACATGAAAGTTTCTTTAGGCAACTAGAAGTGTTTCTTCTATGACATTGCTCCAACTTTTCCTTTTTATTTCTAAGAGTAGACCTGAATCTTAACCAGCCACACCCTGAAAGACACATCATGCAAGATAAAATGCTTCATCCAATCTGTCCTCTGCTGCTGTGCTGTCTAGACTTTCCTGAGTTTGAACATTGCTGATAGACCACCTTTTTATAACTACCTTTTCTGAGGCTACGCTCTACTTGACCATGGGAAGCGAAAGCCAAAAAGGGAGAAATAATGGTGAAAAAGCATCAGGGGGCCCGTCAGCTTCAGCAGACGGAGAATTCCTGCAGAAAGTCAATTATTGCGGCATTATCACCCTCATTATCATTCTCCAGGCTGAGCTTTCTCAAGGCCTGAATTCCTCCAGCCTCTTTCGCACTTATTATTCCCCTGCGGATGACGCCTATTATTGAGGCCAGACAATATGACGTGTGCTCCGTCTACAGCTTCTGCTGTTTACAACCTTCAGAAGTCATCCTCTCTGAGAGATTGGCAGCGCATTCTTAAACACCTGGATTGGTTTCTGATGCTTGATTAGCCGAAGCTGAAGAAACTGTGTTTGCTTGAGGACCTTTTGTGCTCGGAAGCATCCCTGCCATTGCTGCAGATAAATGCCCATAGGGAAGATGCCTTCATGTTGAGGTAGAGGGCTACGTGTGTGTGGGAGCAGGAGAGAGAGAGAAAGAGACAAAGCCGAACAAGAGCGTGTTTTTGATAAACATTTATACAGAAAAACGTCAAGGTCGGCACGGCATGCGCAGGGGGCAATGTGTTCTCATAATTCACCAGCGTATAAAAACATTCCCATAAGACTAATGACCATGCCTGTGCGCCGGCCGCAGATTGAATGAAATGACCTTTTATCGTGATTCTTAGGCGATAAGGCCATAATGGGGAGAGCTGAGCATCGGCTAAATAAAGCACAAGGCCAGGGTATCCGGCAGTAGAGGAGTGGACAGAACTTTAGCTGTAGAAAGATGTTGATATTGCTTTGGACAGCAGAAGAGCTCCACCCAAGGATATACATACCTAGATGTTGTGTTGGGTCCGATCCACGCTCATGTTGGTGTGATGTTTATGTGTAGATATGGCCGTGTGGTTGGTGAAGCACAGAGAACCTGCTGATGTGATTGTATTCCCTCTGGTTCTATTTTAAGCTGATTTTATGTAATATTCTATTCAGGGGATCTTAACTTTACAGTGATTTTTAAGGCTTAGTATCTGGTAAGTTATAGCACTTTCTTACACAGAGCTGAAGTTAGCTTCTTATTTGCCAGTTTCTTGTTCGAATTTCCCTGTTCCACCTTAAATGGTGCATAGTCAGCCTCTTGGTTGAATTTTCCCGTTCCACCTAAAATGCTTTGTCAGACAGGATCTTGGTCAAATTTTTCTGTTCCACCTTAAATGGTGCATCAGCCGGCTTATTGGTTCGAATTTTCCCATTCCATCTTAAATGGTGCATCAGCCAGCTTCATGGACAAATTTTGCTGTTCCACCTTAAATGGTGCATCAGCCAGCTTCTTGGTCAAATGTTGCCGTTCCACCTTAAGTGGTGCATCAGCCAGCTTCTTGGTCAAATTTTTTTTGTTCCACCTTAAATGGTGCATCAGCCAGCTTCTTGGTTCGAATTTTCCGATTCCGCCTTAAATGGTGCATCAGCCAGCTTCATGGTCAAATTTTCCGATTCCGCCTTAAATGGTGCATCAGCCAGCTTCATGGTCAAATTTTGCCGTTCCACCTTAAATGCTGCAGCCTCAGGCACCAGAAAGTGACAGGACATCACACACTGATGGATTTGCTGATGCGTGTGAGGTTGTGGTTTTAACATCAGGTGCAGACTGAATACATTTCTGCTGGTCCGGACTGCTAATTAGCACAGTCAGTCATTAAAGTAATAAAAGCTACCGAGAGCAGATCCGTGCAGCCTTGATTAATCTGTATCTGAGGATTTGGTGAAAATCGGTTGAGTAATGCAAGTTGTGGCCGATTTAATCCTGAGACTCATCGTCTCTCAGTAAAAGTGAATCTGTTCACAAGTGGATCTTGATCTCTCCAACATAGCAGATGCTTTTTTATGTGTGTCTCTTATTTACAACAACGTTGTGCAACAATTTTAATACACTATATTTTCAGAAGTGTGCAGACAGCTGTTCATCCAACATCTCTTACGAAATAAAGGGTATTAATAGTGAGTTTGTCCTTCTGTTACTGCAGAATCGACCTCTTCCAGGAAGGCTTTACACTAGATGTTGGAACATTGGCTGTGAGGATTTGATTACCTAGAAGGGCATTAGTGAGGTCAAGTACTGATGTTGGATGATCAGTTCTGGACACTCCAACTCAACAGATATTAGACGGAGTTCTATCACTTAGACATCGCAGTTCCACTGCTGCACAGCAGTGTGTGTTGTGCTGGTCTGAGTGGATCAGACACAGATGGAGTTTTTAAAGACCTCAGTGCCACTGCTGGACTGGGAATAGTCCACCAACCAAAAATATCCAGCCAACAGCGAACAGTGACCACTGATGAAGGACTAGAGGATGACCAATGCAAACTGTGCAGCAGATGAGCTGTCGTCTCTGACTTTACATCTACAAGGTAGACCGACAAGGTAGGAGTGTCCATAGGGTGGACAGTGAGTGGGCACAGTGTTTAAAAACTCCAGCAGCACTGCTGTGTCTGATCCACTCACACCAGCGCAGCACACACTAACACACCACCACCACATCACTGAGAATGACCCACCACCCAAATAGTACCTGCTCTGTGAGGGTCCATGGGGTCCTGACTACTGAAGAACAGGGTAAAAAGGGGGCTAACAAAGTATCAGAGAAACAGATGGACTACAGTCTGTAACTGTAGAACTACAAAGTGCAGCTATACAGTAAGTGGAGCTGATAAAGTGGACAATGAGCACAGAAACAAGGAGGTGGTCAGAATGTTATGCCTGACATTTTTCAGTTTCTGACATAATTAGAAAATTCCTATTGCCCTTTACATTGTGTGTAAATTTCAAGATGAATGGACCCAAAGAAACGACCCAAATGGACTTGAGCTACGCTAAAAGCGTTTTTTGGAGTTATTGATAAAAAGATACAACAGAGCGCCGAGGTTTAAGATTCACGGATCGCCACAGGCTCTACTGTGTTCAACTGAACAGTGAAGTTCAGTTAGTTTTTATAGTTCACACTATTTCATGCTGAGGCCTAAACCCCGTCGACAAGCCTGTGCAGTCGTAATGAAGACGGTTTTGAGGATATATTTATGAAAAAGATTTGAGTGCCTACTGAGCTCTAGTGTTTGTTAGCATTAACCTCATAGCTCTATTTCAAAACTACAGATGCAAAATTTGGACAAGCATGTCTTGACTGATCCACCAGTTCTGGGTCAAGAAGACTTTGGTGTAAATTAGAGCTAAAGTCTGTAAAAGGAGCCAAGTTCGCTAATTAGAATGGTTGTTTGGATATTTTGGGGTGTCTAAATATCCAGACAAGTTTTAAAGCAGATAATACTCAGGTTTCTTCTCTGAGCAGCGCTATATGAGACCAGAGCAATGATATGTTGTTGATTTAACGAATTCCGAAAGTGGATATGACTAAATGGCCACTTGATGAGGTCAACCGTCTACGTCAGTCTTGGTCCTGTCCACCTGTTGCCATGTATAGTTTGTGTTAGCCATCTTTTAACTGGTGGTGTAAATGACCATTAACATTCATTATAATGGTCATTTACGCCACCTAACATAAATGCGCACTCACTGGCCATGTCATTAGATCCCCTGCAGTCTGTGGATGCACAATCTCTACATCCTCTAGCCCTTGGGGAATAGTTACTGACCACATAGCTGCTGATGGCTGGATATTTTGGGTGGTTGAGGCCTCTCAATCTCAATGGTGACGCCCGATGCCTGAACTCAAAGCTCACTACCATATCAGAGTAACAGCTGTGTTGAGAATGGTACCCGGTCCAAAGTACATCTGGTCAACTGCAGTCCTGCAGTTAGAAATTGACCGATGATGAATGGGGTGGAGCGCAGCTGACAAATCGTGCATGACAACAGGTGGTTTACAGTCTGTAATTTGACACCTACACAGCAGGCACTATAAAATGGTGGTGGTCAATGTCAATAACATTATATTGTGTGACATTGCTTTAAAGTGGTGATTATTACATATGAATAATCATGTTGGTGGCTGTTTTTCTATTCCATTTCCAGGTAATTGTTTAGAGGGAGACCTGCCACGAGATTCAATTACCAAGGCTCCTGTGTTCAACAACAACAATGCCCTGCTTTTGTTCTTGGACGCCGCAATAATAGGAACTAAGAAGAGAAGGGCTGGTGATGGTGCGAAAACGAGTGTCTAATTATCCAGTCTAATGAGTATCGCACCCTCCTCCCTCCCCACTTTTCTGCTTGTCTTTAGGAAGTTGATGCCTTTTTCTTATTGTTTTGTTCTACATCGAAACACATAAAAGCTCTTCGCCTTTAACTGATTATTGTCGTTTATTTTTCATTTGTTCGTCTCCCATCGTTCATTATTCAGTAGAGTTGCGTTTTTTCCGAAAGGTTGCCAAGACAATGGGCTTTGATTTCCAGCCCACGCAGTGTAATTAAGAGCCGAGGCTTTGGGGGGTCAAATTGGAACATAATCAAAGTCTAATGCGATTTTTCGGCAACTGATCTTCGCAGCGTTGCAGCTGTTGGTAAACTGAACATCCTCGGGAGGGTTAGCAATTAAATTAACGAATCAGAAGGAAAATGCTTGCTTTTATATTGCTTAGTTTAAAGTTAGAGAAGCAGCTTTGGGTTTAAAGGAGCCTGTGTTTTTCTTGTAGTCCCGTGAGTTTCACTCGTGACGTCTGTGTAGGTTTATGTACCAAAAACTTGACCGTTTCCAACTTTATGCCTACAATTAAACAGGCTGTGTTTTTTATGCTGATGTAGACACTATTGCCAAAAGTATGCGGACACTCTGATTTGTTGAGTGCAAGCGTTTCAGCCACACTCATTGCTGACCGGTGGATAAACTCAAGCACATAGCCATGCAACCTCAACAGACGAACGCTGGCAGTAGAATGGTTCATACTGAAGAGCTCAGTGACTTTTACCATGGCACTGTCACTGGAGGCTGTCCTTGCCCCAGGTCAGTGCCTGAAATTTCTGCCATGCTAGATCATCCCGAATCAACTGTGAGTGCTATTATGAAATGGAAAAGATTAAGAGCAACAACAGCTCAGCCACAAAGAAGGAAACTATGCAAACTCACAGAGTCGGGCCACAAAGCAGACTCACGGAGTCGGGCTGCAAAGTGCTGAAGTGAGTAGTGCAGAAAAACCTTCTCTTACATTATTCTTTGCAGAGCTCCAGACTGCCTCTGGAAGGAACATCAGCACGAGACCTATGCATTGGGAAATTCAAGGAATGGGCTAAGCAGCTGCACGCAAGCCTGAGATCACTATGTGCAATGCCAAGTGTTGGCTGGAGAGGTGTAAAATATGCCATCATTTGATCGTGGAGCAGTGGAAAGGTATTCTCTGGGATGAATCATGCTGATGTACATGTCTGGCTTTGTTGGAAGTCAGGAGAACACTGCCTACTAGGAAGCATGGACCCCAACAGTAAAGTTTGGTGGAGGAGGGATAATGTCCTGGGTCTATTTCTCAGGGTTTGGGCCCCTTAATCCCAGTGAAGGGGAATATTAATGTTATAGAATACAAAAATATAATGGACAATCAAAAGCTTCCAGATTTGTGGCAACAATTTGTGGAAGAGCCTTTTCTGTTCCAGCACAACTGAGCCACTGTATACACAGCAAGGTTCATAACACACATGGCTGGACGCACATGGAGCCCTGAACTAAACCCCACGGAACTCCTTTAAGAGGAACTGGAACATCCCCTTTGAGCCAGGCCTTCTCGTCCATCAGTGTCTGACCTCACAAACGGTCTTTTGACTGAACGGGCACACATTTCCACAGACACACTCCAGAATCTTGCGGAAAGCCTTCCCAGAAGAGTGGAGGCTGTTATGGCCAAATATGGAGGGCCAAACTTAAACAATGGTGAGATTCTCCATCAAAGTTTTAGTTTCACAAAAGCGAATAAAATTTGATGATTTAAGAAAGCGAGGCAGCAGAGCCTTGAGGTGGAAGTTAAAATCCTCTCCACTCCTGCTCTGACGCGGCTTAACAGTGAATTCGGAATGACAAAGTGAATATATCCACTCCATCTCTTTGAAGAATTCACACTCGGCTGAACAGGAAAATTATCTGCAACCAGAAAGATATTGAGGATGTGAATTAGGCTCCAGGTTACTGCTGTTCTGAGGGAGGGAGCGAGGAGGAGAACAAATTCTAGTCCTCACAGGAGTTTACAGTAAATAGATGGCACATGATTGTGCACCATAAAAAGTACTGTAAAGGCTGTTGTACTGTTATCGCGACTTGAAGACTTGACGCCCCCAGGGTCAAACTGCCCTCATCCACGGCAAGAGTAATGCGTGTGACCAGTTTTCACCGGAGGCTGAAAGTGTTCCAACAGAGCAGAACTTCTCAATTATCTGATACGGCCGCGTACAAACACACTGAGCTATGCCTATAGGATGGCTTAGAGATAAGAGCTGATGCTAATCTCCTCATTGTGTTCTTAACCTTCACTTTTCATGTTTTACAAGCAGTAATACTCCTCTGAGAGGCGCAGATAACACTGATAGTCGCTGTAAGACCAAAAAGCCGCTAATAGTCTCTTGACAAGAAACGGGAGAAAAACTTGACTCTAGACTTTAAGGGCGAACTTAATAAATACGATGCAGTGCTAAGTGCTAATTAGCAGAGACAGCCTCTCTTAATTAAAAGTGAAAAATAATTTGAAGTGTTAAATGAAACTAGGGCTATTTTAAATACAAGAGAAATTCTTATATAACTATAGTTGATATTTGTGAAACTGTTTATGCTTTACTTTAGATGCACTTTGTGGTATTTTATATATTCCTTGGTAGCTGGATGTTTCTAACTTTCTGAAAAAAACAAATAATCTTGGAAGTGCTTGATATCGATGTTTGGGGGCAGGCTGGCTAATCAGAGACCATGCTAACATTACTGCTGTACAAAGCACACACTTTCTAAGCCACTTATCCTGCTGGGTCATGGGGGGAACTGGAGCCCATCCTAGAAGTCAATGGGCACAAGGCAGGAAACACCCTAGACAAATACATTCACTCACACACTCAGTTTAGCACGTCCAGTTGGCCTGACTACATGTCTTTGGACTGTGGAAGCCCACATTGACATGGGGAGAGCATGCAAACTCCACTCGGAAAGGTCTCTGGCCGCCTGACCGGGAATCGAACCTAGGCCCTTCTTGCAGTGAGGTGACAGTGCCACCCACTTTGGGTTACTCAAGTGATGGAAATCGTTGGGCAGATGAAAAAGCCAATAGCTAAAGTCTGTGTTGAGCACCAGTGTGTATATATCAGTCCAAATCAATGCGACACTTTTCTCTTTTTTATC
Source organism: Pygocentrus nattereri (assembly GCF_015220715.1). Lineage (NCBI taxonomy): Eukaryota > Metazoa > Chordata > Actinopteri > Characiformes > Serrasalmidae > Pygocentrus > Pygocentrus nattereri. The sequence continues at coordinate 7,904,186 of NC_051234.1, read as the reverse complement.
ATATTGAATTCATCCATTATGGAGAAAATTCTGGTGTTTATCAAGTTGCATGAATAAACCTTCAAGTGAAATTCGAAATTCGGCTATGCTGATCACCAAAGCAATAAGCCATGGGAGGCCGTGGAAGGGTGTTGATAGGCATGACATGAAGCGAGTAAAATTCCCTTCCCTGTGATAAAATCACTGTAACGCATGGCCTGAAGTGGCTTACTGCTTTTATAAAACAGCAGCCAGCATAAAATATGATAAAATACACAATTCTTCAGAAAATAATTTATTATCATTGATAATAATGGAGGGCGGCACGGTGGCGTGGTGGGTAGCGCTGTCGCCTCACAGCGAGGAGGGCCTGGGTTCGATTCCCCGACTGGGCGACCGGAGTCCTCTCTGTGTGGAGTGTGCATGTTCTCCGCGTGTCTGCGTGGGTTTCCTCCGGGTTCTCCGGTTTCCTCCCACAGTCCAAAAAAGTCCATGCAGTCAGGCCAATTGGACGTGCTAAATTGCCCCTAGGTGTGAGTGACTGTCTGTGTCTGTCTGTCTGCCCTGCGATGGACTCATGACCTGTCCGGGGTGCATCCTGCCTTCCGCCTGAAGACTGCTGGGATAGGCTCCAGCACCCCCCCGCGACCCTGACGGAGAAGCGGCTTAGAAAATGGATGGATGGATAATAATGGACATATAAAGAAATGCAGTTCATTTACAGTATGGTGTCGTTTTCAAGCAGCCATGGACCGCTGAATGAGGAGAACGCTTAGAGGCCCATCGCTGTGGTCAGTCTGCTCTGTTTTCAGTTATGAGAAATTTTCTCATTTAGCTCATGATTTCATATGAAGCTTTTAGTTGAAGTCACTGGTGTGACCGACTTTATTCTTAGATAACTGTGAAAAAATGGAATACAAATGGATTAAATGGCATATTTTAGTGGGTGTTCCATGACGGGCAACATGTGGTTTGATGCTCTGTAGCAGCTGTTTTGAAAAATGCTATTTTCATTAAAAATGTCTCTGGTGTTACGGTCACTGGTGTTACCTTTCTTATGTGTAACGCCAATGACGACCAGCAATACTGACTCCTATAGCTAAAAAAAAAAAAGAAGAAAAAGTGGACATTTCAGTAGAATGCCCCTTTTGCGTAATGGATGCTGGGTATTGTAGTGAAAGAATAATAATAGACAGTACAAAATCATAAAGTGTGACAAACTGATGAGGCTCGGGGATGCAGTGCTGCGCTACAGAGTACTAGATTTAGGGATGCTAGAGATGCTAGATTTAGATCTGAATTCCTCTGTACGCTATTTTTACCTCATAACACTGATGTAACACTCTCCCATGTTCATTTTAAGTGTGAAGACGTCTTTGAAGGTGCTTCTCCACACTTTGCATTATGGCTGTGGTAGGTCTCACTTTGATAGGCTCAAGGTTCTTAGGTTTTGTCTTTGGTTTGTTTTATATTTGTTTTGCTTGGTGGCAAGGTCATGCCGCAACACTTTTTAGTAGCCTTATTATTAGATAGTAGCCAATTTAAGGCTTTTTCATGACACCACCATGGAAACTGCACCACCGCGGGACAGTCTTTGGCCTTTCTAAGCTATGCGGACAGGGGGACGAGTACAGGAGGAGGTAAACCTGAGGTTAAATGCTTTGTTTTCGGACACAACAAAGAGAAAAAAATCCATATTGAAATGATTTTCTAGGGCTACAGTTTAGGTCTGAATTTAGGCTTGTAGTGTTCCATAATGAGATAATCGCACTATATCAATATCACATCACTTAGACCACTTAGACTATAGTAATCTGGTCTATCGGTGTTTGGTGCTATATATTATGCATTAAATCTATTCATGGTGGGTTGAGGTGAAGGTGGAATTGGGGTGGGATGTTGCAACACCCTTAATAGAGCTTGAGGTTAAATGCCTTGTTCAAGGATGCAACACTGATTAGATCGAGGACAATTTTATTTAGAGCCTTCTAGTACTGCGCCACCATCCTTGGCCCCCCATCAAACCATAAACCTGCTGACTCCACTGTGGTCCAGTCCTGGGAGTGAAGCTCTAACTTGCAAGGCTGTTGATGCCCACCATATCCAGGTGTTTTCTGTATCTCCTTATGGTTTCTGTCCTCAATTACACTTTTCATAACATGTTTCTTTTTCAGATTTTGCATAACAGTTCTTCTTAGAGCTGTTTTGCTCTCAAGTCTTTGTACTTCTGTACAATTTCTGACTCCAAAAGCAAACACTGAAGGCAGAAAATGGGAAAGAGTTGTTTACTCGGAGTAGTTATTTTGGGCGAAGGCTTGCAATAATATCTTTATGTTGCTTTCATTTTGCTTGACATTTGTTTCCCCCAGTGCTTATGCACACTAAAGTGAGATATAACTGCTGTATTTCCAAAACAGCTAGTAACGTGTGCTCAGAAATAGCTGGAATAAAAGGTAATCATACATTTGCTTTATGATTTATAAGTGTATATGTTTGAATTTGTTGTACTTCTATTAGGCGCCATGTAGCACAAGACCCTCAGGGCCTTCTAGGCCTATTTGTGAGCCACAAATATATGTTTATATTTCTTTTTATTTCATTTGCATTTAATAGAATCATCATGTTTGTTGTATTTCAAGTCAGCAATTGTTGTAGTCCTACTGTTATTACATTCTCAAGTATTGGTTGGAAATAAAACATTTCAGAAATGACCTTAAATGCCTTTGAAATTGTCCCCTACAAGATTATATGTAGGTCAGGGGTCAGCGGCATGCAGCTCTTTTAGTGCCCCATTGCTGCTCGACAGCAAAATTAGATTTGTAGGTAAAACTAAAATAATCCTCCTTTACGGTAAAATAAAGTTTAACAATAAATGGTCGTAGACACTGGAGTTAATGTAGTGCTGCTAATTCACCCTTTAACCCTGAAAGGTTGGTGCACAGGCTGTTGGTCTCCATAGCAACACAGACAACAGTCTCACCTAGCTAGTATCTAACGAAATGTAACAGTGGGGAGCGATGAGGTGGACGCACCTGCTGAGATAAGCAACGTTTATTAAGGGCAAATCCAGGGTGATGGTCAAAATGGTCCAGGGTCAGATGGCCAATACGGAGAGCAGGAGGGACAGATATGACCAAATGAACACAGAACTCCAAACAGACCAGAAATAAACAAAACTCTTCAAACAATAAACAGTACATCCAACAAACATCAAACATATTAAACAAAGTCCAATAAGAAACTCAGGAAAACACAGGGCTTAAATATAAACAGGGATAACGAGGGATAACCGGACGCAGGTGGAAAACAGGTGGGAACAATCAGGGGCGGAGTCACAAAACAAAGGGCCGGACTAGGAGCAAACCAAAAAGCACGTGGACTAGACCAAAACACATCACAAACACATGGACAGGACTGGGAGGGGCCAATCGTGACGCAAAACGGCAAAGAGAAAGATTTAAGGTGGTTTCCTGATACGTTTAATCTGCAACGAGAAACTGTCAAACACTAAAAAGTCACAAGGCTGAAGTCGCTTCTCGTTTGCCAAATTCTCATTCAGATCCTTTCGTTCCACCTTAAATGGTGCAGCAGTAATGTTCTGGCGCCTCAGAAGCCATTTAAGGTGGAATGGGAATATTTGAACAAGAAGCTGGCAAATGGGAAGGGACTTCAGCCTCATAATAATTTGAACGCTGAGAGACATTTTACAAGAAACTGTTCTACTTTTGCGGAAAAGTTTCCTGCTGGAGATGCGAGAAAAGCATCCATAGCTGAGCACATATTAGCACATACTGAGACATATTTACAGCCAAGATGGATAAATGGACAAAAATGGGATTGATTTTTGTTGAAAGGACAAAACGGCTCCTCTTAATATTTGGGTTGCGACCCTGATCTCGGTAGATACGGTCAGTTGAGCTCTTCTATTGGTTAGGCCTTCAGGAGCTGAACTGTAGGCCTTACACATTAGGTTAACTACCAACATAAATATTTATTTTTATATTAAACTCAAATGATTAGAAACAGTGCACTGACATTAGCAGAGAAATAAAAATATGCATTTTCACCACAGGTGCTCTAACTTTTATATGACTTATTGCATGTATTCCTTTATTAATGATGGGTTCAGGTGAAGTGGAAATGGGGTGGTATGTTGGAACACCCTTGATGGAGCTTGAGGTTAAGTGCCTTGTTCAAGGATGCAACACTAATTACATGGAGGACACTTTTATTAAGAACCTTCCAGTGCTATGCCAGCTTCTTCAGCCCCATCAAACCATGAACCCCCTGACTCCACTGTAGTCCAGTCCTTGGTCTGAAGCTCTAACCCAGAAAACCTTTAGTGCCCACCGTTTCCAGGTGTCTTCTGCATCTCCTCATTTTTCTTCCCTCAATTACAGTGTTATTTATTCTCAGTTGTGTAGGTGGGGAGACGAAAGCTCTGTAGACACCGTCTGGATTTAAACAACTTTATTTCAAATGAATAAGATGGTGTTAAAGCCCTGCGAGAGTCCCGAAGGCCGATTGTGGGATCTCTCTCGTCCAGGCTGCCTTCATTATGCTGAATGGACGCACATACATAACATGGTTAGAGACACACACACATCCATACATTCCCATAAGGAAACATCTGGAAAAGCTTAAATCTCTCATACCATTGGAATGCTATTCTATACATTAGCTCCCTCTCTTGAGGGAGGGGGCAAGAGAGGCCCTCAATAGAACACACACGCATTAACAGAGGAGAAGAGAGCTTAACAGTATGTAAAGATAACAGATATGAAAATATAAAGAAAAACATGAATATAACAATATAACAAATACAAGATGAGTATAAAGACAGCTCAACAGTTTTCTTCACGCAACATAATTGGCAGTTATGTGCACAGTGTTTGCTTGGATTCAGACGTATGTATCAGCTCTGTGTAGAACTGTTTTACATCAGAGCGCTCTCAAATCTTTGTACTTCAAAGGCAGAAGCTGGAAAACAGTTCTACGCTCAGTAGAGTTGTTTTGTGCAAGGACCGACAATATTAACTCTGTTACTTTCATTTTTTGGAAAAAAAGTCTGAGCTGATTGCAAACAACTTTTTCATTATTATTGAATATTAAAGCCAGTAGAACAGTCTTTTCTCTATGTTTGAAATCTATTCGCTGCCAGTTGAGGGTCTAATTCTTTCCATGACAACTTCACTTGATATGATTTGTTTGTTGATGTTCTTTTGCTCCAAAATTCAGACGTCTCCCGAGAGCAGATCGGAATGTTATTATCACCGTCTTTTCATTTAATAAGAAAACTGGACGTTTGTTTGTTTGATTGGTTTATATTCAGTTGACTATAGGTGGTGATTCAGAATACGTTACTGAAGAAAGGACAGAGAATAACAGTTAAAGCAAAAGTTAAAGCAAAGTTGGACTAATACTGTTATATAATAATAATAATAATATTTTTCAGTTATGTATTATTTAAAGTGGGCAGCAGTTTGGTGGCACATTGGGTAGCGCTGTCGCCTCACAACAAAAAGGGCTGGCATGCAGCCCGGCCAACTGGACACGCTACATTGCCCCTAGGTGTGAGTGTGTGTGTGTGAATGTGTACATATATGCATGTCTGCCCTGCGTTGGACTGGCAACCCGTCCACGGTGTTTCCTGCCTTCCACCCAATGACTGCTGGGATAGGCTCCTGCATGCCCCCACAACCCAGAAAGAGTCCTTCATCAGTGCCCACAGGACACTCTTGGCTGGATGTTTTTGGTTGGTGGACTGTTCTCAGTCCAGCAGCAACACTGAGGTGTTTAAAAACTCTGGCACTGCTGTGTCTGATCCACTCAGACCAGCTCAACACACACTAACACAGCAACATCAGGTCAGTGTTACTGCAGTGCTGAGAATGATCCACCACCCAAATAGTACCTGCTCTGTGAGGGTCCATGGGGGTCCTGACCACTGAAGAACAGGGTAAAGGGGGGCTAACAAAGTCTTAATCTCAGCTTTGTCTCCGACTCAATGTGTCCAGGTCTGTGTCTTGACTTGGATTTGCCTCTACTGATCAACACTATTGACTGGTACTGCTAAAAGAAATCGCCATGGAAACCCATTTGTGCCCTTCAGCACTCGGCAGCCCCTCTCTGTGAGTTGGTGTGGTCAACTGCTTCATGGCTAAGCTATTGTTGCTTTTAGATGCTTCCATTTTTACAATAATAGCACTTACAATGGACCAGGGCAGAATGACAGTGCCATGTTTAAAGTCACTGAGCTCTTCAGTACGGGCCATTCAACTGCCAGTGTTTATCTATCAAGACTGCATGGCTATGTGCTTGATTTTATCCACCTGTTAGCAATGGATGTGGCTGAAACACGTGTTCTCAATAATTAGGAGGGGTGTCCCAATACTTTCATCCATATAGTATATCTGTCACAAGCTTCAAGTAAACCACAGAATGTCTTTTAGAAGCTTCAGGAGTATTAGTTTAATCTAGAACCGTCAAAAACTGTTAATGCAAATTGCCCTTAGCTTAACGCCAACAAACAAGTAGAATCCTATAGGGACGTTAGGCCCAATTGGAAGGCCGAGCTGTAATAGCAACAGTTTTCTGTGGCTTTAATGTCCTTAGTGGTTTTGATTTGTGATACTCTTTCAAAATATGCCTTATTCTCCCTCCTTCTTCATCAGCTCCCTCCCATAAACCCAGTGCTGCTTGATGTTTCGCACCATTCAAGGCGTGATCCGGCATCTGTGTCTGATTCTATGAAACCTGATAGGATCATTTCATTTCCTGACAGGCTCTCACTGTTCATCAACACAAGACAACGTCTCGCAGATCTCCTCGTGCATCTATTACAGCATTCTTATCTTCTCTCCCTGGTCATACTGTCTCTCCTTCTTGCCATATCAGATTTATTGGGTTTATTTTTTTCATTTTGTAAAAGGGCAACAAAAAAAAATCACAAGTGCTCGCTGATGATATCAAATGTAATCACTATACTTTATAGTTAGTTAATATATTCTGAATTGTGTTGTATTAACTGGCCCATATCATCTATATCTGAATTTTCTAGCTAAAAAAAACCCAAAACATTTGAAGTAGTATGTACATCACGGCTGTGATTTGGTCGCCGTAGATCATCACAGCTGTGATGTTATTCGTGATAACACACAACCTCGAGTGTTCTACTGCTTTTATACAACAGTTAAATAAAGTAATTAAAAGTAAAATAAAGTAAGTAAAAGTAAATTAATAAACTGGGCCGTGAACGCGGCGTTTAATGTTTTAATGTTCGCAGTTTCTTCTGTCAAATTATAGTTCCTTAACAAGCAGCTTGTTGTTACGTCAGAGTAACGAGCTCCGCCCACTCGCTGCACAGCCGGCAGGTCGTTCTCCAGCTCCACACAGACCAACTGGCAGTTTGGGAATTTAGTGTGGTCTCATCTTCAGAGTCTGACTAAATCAGCTGTTGGTCAAATGTGATTAAAAGTGTGTCCACTTTCTGTTAAAACGTTCAAATAGCCTGAGTGTCTCCTACATCTGTCAGAGTCGTTGCTTAGCAACGGGGTCTCAGCAGAGTGATACAGTGTTTGTGACAAACCTGTGATGTTATGGTGAAATCACAGCACAGTTAGACCCCTTCTCAACCAATCAGCGTGGCCGGAACTACCTGCTGTATAACAGTCAACGTAGTCCATATATGGCCCTCCATAAACAGTGTTTTGAATTCATTGTTTTTGTGGTTATGAAAAACAACAAATACATGCAGCACTGTGTAAAAGTCAGAGACCAACATGCATTTATTTAATTTCCGTTCAAAAGTCAAAACTGCCATTAACTACAACTTAATAGTTCTTCAGTATTAGATAAGACAAGTATGCAGTATCCATTAATAATATATGCTTAATACATTTAAGTACCCTTGCTTCAGTGACATGTTTTGTTGATTATCTAGGGGAAAATAAGTAAACAAATCCACTACAGAAAACACATCTGCACAGTTTAATGCACTATTACTGTTTATAGACTAAGTGTAAAATATTTTGTGGGGGAAAATGTGGCCTTTGCAAAGTTTATGGCACATTTTATATTTTATGTTTTATTTTTATTTTTTTCCCAAGTATGTTAAACTCGGCAAATGAAAAGAAAGTGTCCTGTAAATTTGTAGAATAAAGGCCATTGTGATGACCTTTGGGAGGCTGTGAGGGGTGAGGACACCGGGAGCTTTAACACAAATAACTCAGCTTTTCAGTCAACGTACGAACTTAAAGAGCATGTTTGCAAGGACTTTTCAGTCGTTTTCTTTCTCCAGACTCCACTGATCTCCTCCTCTCTCTGGGCTCTGCCTCCTACTGAGAAAAGACACGGCTGTAAGTAAGGCTGGCAGGAACAGCAGCACTGGTGAATCTTATCAGCTACTTAGCTTGCTGTTTCGGTGTGACTGGCTCTCTGCCTTGCACGAGACATTCGACTACGCCCCCTCCTCCACAGCCTTATTTACACTTGTTCTCCATAGTGTGTTCGTTTCAGTTAGAAAATGATCAAAACATACAATTTGACCAGGGACAAGCCTCAACAACTATGCATTACGTTTGTATTATTTAGTTTGTGCACTCTCTGCCATTATTACAGCGTCCATTTTTTTCAGGAGACTTGCTTTCAGTTTTGCAGGGATTGTTTTCCACACCTCCAAAGTTCAACCTTAGAAGTTGGTTGCATTTCTGCTTCTCAATGGTGTTGAGGTCTGGACTCTGGGGTGGCTAGTCCATTGTTCTCATCAGCGATTTCCTTGTTATTTTCTCAGTAAGAGCTGGTCTTCTCACAGTGGAAGTATGGATAGAAATACATTATGTTTCCAAAAGTATTCAGTCACCCATCCAAATGATTGTTCCAATCACTTCCATGGCCACAGGTGTATAAAAACCAAGCCCCTAGGCCTGCAGACTGCTTCTACAAACATTAATGAAAGAATGGGTCGCTCTCAGGAGCTCAGTGAATTCCAGTGTGGGACCGTAATCGGACGCCAGCTGTGAAACAAGTCTAGTTGTGAAATTTCCTCACTACTAAATATTCCACAGTCAGCTGTCAGTGGTATTATAACAAAGTGGAAGTGACTGGGAATGACAGCAACTTGGCCATGAAATGGTTGGCCACATAAAATGACACAGCGGTGTCAGTGAATGCCGAGGCGCATAGTGCGCAGAGGTCACCAACTTTCTGCAGAGTCAATCGCTACAGACCTCCAAACTTCATGTGGTCTTCAGATCAGCTCAAGACCAGTGTAGAGAGCTCATGAAATGAGTTTCCAAGGCCGAGCAGCTGCATCCAAGCCTTACATCACCAAGCTCAATGAAAAGTGTCAAATGCAGTGGTGTAAAGTGCCACCACTGAACTCTAGAGCAGTGGAGATGTGCTCTCTGGAATGAGGAATCATGCTTCTCCGTCTGGCAATCCGATGGATGGGTCTGGGTTTGGCAGTTGCCAGGAGAACGGTACTTGTCTGACTGCATTGTGCCAAATGTGAAATTTGTAATGTAAAATTCACACCTTTGGGATGAATTAGAGCGGAGACTGCGGGCCAGGCCTTCTCATCCAAAATCAGTGTCTGACAAATGCGCTTCTGGAAGAATGGTCAGAAATTCCCATAAGCACACGCCTAACCCTTGTGGAAAGCCTTTCCAGAAGAGTTGAAGCTGTTATAGCTGCAGAGGGTGGGCCGACATCATATTAAACCCTATGGATTAAGAATGGGATGTCACTCAAGTTCACATGCGTGTGAAGGCAGACGAGCGAATACTTTTGGGAATATAGTGTATCTGTGGCTTGATTTTCTCCTCTCTCTCTCAAAGATGTAAGCTTTACGTGTTTCTCTGATGGGGCAGTTTTGGTATCTGCAAGTTCTTCCAGGTGGTTGTTAGGAGTTTTCCAGTTTTCGAAACTTTGTTTTTCCTGTTGTTTTGCTTTGACTTTGTCCTTCCTTTTGCTAGTGTGACACAACCAGATGACTCAGATGCTTGAGGTAATAATCAAAAAGAGACGCTTTATTGTCCAGGACTTGTGAAAAAAACTTGTGGTCATGCAACAGGCAGAGGTCAAATCCAAAAAAGGTCAAAGACAGAAAAGAAAAAAACTCAGCAGCTCTCACTCAAAGAAGCAATACCTCACAACGTTACTAGTCTAAAAGCCCGGGCTTTAAACTACATCTAACCAGATAGATGACTGGAAAGAACAAGTGTACAAGATTAGTATTCATGAGCATGAGATCAGTGATTGGAGCTCTGAGAAGAGTCATCAGTCATGTGAACCCCCAGAGGGAGTTTGCGAGCATCTCAGAGCCAGAGGGATGCGCGACAGCAAGTTAACTATCTGAAGTCTAATCTCCTCTGAAATATCTTCGGAAAAATGAATAACTTGTATTGGATGGATTTTTAGAAAGGAAATAAAATCAATGGAGGGTGGTCTCTGACTTTTGCACAGCAATGTATATCAGGTTATTCAGCCTGCAGGGGGTTAGCCAGCCTGGACTGCTTTTTAATTGATACATATAACAGGCCAGCCGGTCTGAAAACAAGTCATTTGCATTTGACAGTCTTTAAGGTACACAATAAGAAAAAGCTTGCTTAATTTAAGGGATAAAAATGTAAATTGTCCTGTAAAAATGAAATACAGTGTTTTTGATGCATAAACTATACAAATGATACACGTGGACTTAAATAAAATGCAAGAAAAAGGTGGGCCCTTCAACATCTACCCTTCAGTCATTGCTGTAGGGCAGCATCTACGCAAAATAACACTAAAAACTGTATCTCAGCCTCAAAAAGCAAAAAGCCTAATAAGAACAAAAGGTTCACACATAACCCAAAAACAGCCTGCTTGTATTTTGTATGACTGCTTTGAATGGGGGACTTGTAACAACTGAAAATACAGGTTTGACCAGTGCTGACCTTGACGATGGTCAAAGGAGTCCAGCTCATGCTTAAATAGCAGTGCTCCCTCATAAGCGTGTGTGTACATGAGTCAGTGAGCCCTGAAACGCTATGTTCCTCTTCTTAATGTACTGTAGAGCAGTGAAACATGCTATTTGTCTTAGTTATGTTGAAGCCAAAACCATAAGAGACGAGAACAGCAGTTCTGTGATTAAACATTAACAGAGAACCTTGAACAGCTGAAGATACCAGAGGAACCAGCAATGGCTATGTGTGCTTCTCCATTTGGTGAGTTTACAGCCTCTTCTGAAAATGTTTCTTTGCTTTGTGCTTTCATGCTAAAATGCTGTTTACAAGCTTTAAGGATTCCGTATCCTGTGTTTGTCTTTTATTTGATCTTTTCCATCTGAGATTCATGTTGACGATGGTGTGGTTTTATGGTCATCAGTCAGTCCAACCTCCCTTTATGCTGTCAAATGAATCGGGCTGTTATTGTTACTGTGCTTTTTAGACTAATATATGCACATGAGTGCCGTTCTGATTGGCTGCCCTGTATTAGGACAGCCTTATTTCAAAAAGCTGTCTGAGCTGAAACATCCCTTTTAACTTCAATGTGAATAGGTGAAGTTTAACTGATGTAGGCTATGTATGCAGCCATATCGCTGTTGTCAGATCAAAGCCTTGTATCTTCAAATCGAGGACTTTACAGGAGAAGGAAAAAACACACTTCACTTTTAATGTAAGTCAATGGAACCAGACTTGCTTTCCAAGTCATTTTGGGCCGTTTCTTTTGATCTGTTCTTCATGAAATTTACAAACAATGTAGAGGACCGTAGGCACTTTCAAATTATGCCAAAAACTGAAAAACGACAAAAACGGAGATGTGAGGTTTTGCTCCGACAGCAGCGATGTGTACATGCTTTGTTTCTTCATGGCAGTGAAATCAAAACAGCAAAACAGTTTTTGCAGCTGCGTCTACAGAAACAGACAGGAAAGTGAACAGTATGTCTTAAACACTTGTCAAATAATGAAAGAGTTGGGACCTTTAAAAAGACAGTTGCCCTCTTTAGCAGGGTTTCACGATGGCCTCTCTGGCCACTTCATTAGGAACCCCTCCCTTGTAGCTCCACCTTGCTGGCAGTGGTTAAAACCCCCAGTGAGTGGATCTAATGGTCAGAACTAATAAGTTAGAACTAAATAACTAAATAAATACATGAAAACCCATCTAAAAATTACTTTTAATAAATCACAACATTCATTTACTTGTGTATTCAATACTCTGTGCATTTACATGCATTTTATAATCCAATCAGAATCAGATTTCTGCAGTTATCTGATTACTCAAATAGTCAAGTAAATGCCGTATTCAGAAATCTGATAAAGAGGCTGGCTGAGTAATCAGATTTCTCAGTGCAGGTGAACTCTTTCGGATTTCTTAGTCTGCGTATGTGTGAGAACAGACAGCAGTACCAGAAAATAAGCAAGCAGCGTTGCCGCAAGAAGCAGCAAAGCACTTTTGAAACAAACAAATATAGCTATATTTATATATCTATAGCTTCTAGATGTATGTTCATATTTTCAGGTAAAGTGGCACAATGTTAAAAAAAGTTTGAGGTTTTTTCATCTGTGAGTTTATTGGCTGGCTGTAAAGCAGAAATCTGATTACTGATGACTCATGTAGACCAGGAGTTTCCTCATTATCTAAATATTCAAGGACAGTGGAGAGATGACCCCCCTAGATGAACTTCTCAGCTCTTAACTCATAAAACGCTCATATGATGGTTTAAACATGTGGTACAATATAACCCCATTTCCAAAACAGTTCAAATGTACAAAATATAAATAAAAATAGGATGCAATGATGTGCAAATCATGTAAACCATATTTTAAAGGAAAATACCACAAAGACAACAAATCAAATGTTGAAACTGAGTTGAAATGTTGAAAAATATCTGCCCATTTTGAATTTGATGCCAACACATTCCAATAAAACTGGGATGGGGGGCATGTTTACCACTGTCTTCACTTCTTCTTTGAACACTCTGTAGGAACAGGAGGACAATTGCTGTACTTTTGACATACGATTTCAGCTGCTCAGCAGTTCAGGGGCCCATTTGTCATTTGTTTGATTTCATAAACCTCCTAATGTTTTCAGGGGTGACAGGTCTGGATTTTAGGCAGGCCAGTTTAGGCTCCTTTAATACAGTACAATGCTGTTGGGGTAACCTGTGAAAACCTGTATATATCTGTGTGTTGAGTAGTCTTTAGCCCAGAGGACACTATGACCATGATTTCCAAAAACTATTTACAATGTTGATTTATTGGATCACAGGACATTTTACCACTTCCCCCTCAGTCGATTTTAAATGAGCTCAGACCCAGAGAAGATGGCAGCATTTCTGGATCCTCTTTATGTACGGTTTGCTCTTTGTATTTTGAGTTTTAGTTTTAATATCCATTTGTGGATGCAGCGACAAACAGTTTTTACAGACAGTGGTTTGAAGTGTTCATGAGCCCATGCAGTGATTTTCTCTTCAGAATCATGTCTGTTTTTAATGCACTGCCACCTGGGAGGAAGTTCATGGCCAGCGTATACTGTTTTTTTGGCCTTGTCCCTTACATACATATTGGAGATTTCTCCAGATACTCTCAATCTTTTAATGGTATTTTGTACTGTAGGTGATGAAAAGCAAATGTTCTTTGCTAGTTTATGTTGAGATGTTATTCTTGAATTGTTGCACTATTTGCCCACATAGTATCTTTACTTCTGAAAGACTCAACCTCTCTGGGAAGCTCTTTAACCAGTCATGTTACGGACCTGTTGCCATTTAACCACCAGGTACAACTTTACCAGCCTTTCATTGCCCCTGTCCTAAGTTTTTTGGAACATGTTGTTGGTGTCAAATTAAAAATGGACTGTTTTTCAGTAAACAATAAATGTTATCAGTTACAACATTTGATAAGTTGATAAGTTGCATTTTACGCAGTGTCCCAACTCTTTTGGAAATGGGGTTGTATATTGCAAGTAGTCACAATAGAACTGCAATTTGGAATTTTGTCTATATTGTGTAGCTTGACTGTTGAGGGCTTTTTCATGACACTACCACAATAAAATTCATTTGAGCTCAGTGTCCAATAGTCAAGTTATTACTTAGCGCATAGGCAATAATGGCAAGAAAACAGTGAATGCATAATAATAAATACATGCACTTAATAATCTGATGAGAATGACATTGACAAGATGTGAACATCTATTCTACTAGGAGTCCAGTCTATCTCCGAATTCAGGATTGTGCTGCTGGGGAACAGAGGAGCTGGAAAAACATCTCTAGCAAACACAATCCTGTCTAGACCGACTACATCTCCCAAGAGAACCGCTCAGTGTGTGAAAATCCATGGAGTCGCAGCTGGAAGGCTGGTCACTGTGGTGGACACCCCAGGCTGGTGGAAGAACTTCCTTGCTAATGAGACTCCCGAGTTTCAGAAACAGGAGCTGCTGCTTAGTGCAGCTCATTGTCCACCAGGACCCCACATTGTTCTCCTTGTCATACGCGTGGACACATTATACAAGGAGAAACACAGAAGATCTGCGCAGGAGCACTTGGAGCTTCTCAGGAAGGACGTCTGGAGGCACACCATAGTCGTATTCACCTATAATGATCATCTACAGGATCAAACGGTCGAAAAGTTCATTGGATGTGAAGGGGAGACTTTTCTGCAGTGGCTTGTTGACAAATGTGGGGACAGGTACCACATTCTCAACATTGAAAGCTACAATAGGTCTCAGGTCAAAGAGCTGATGGAGAAGATTGAGGAGGTGGTGGCGATAAATGGTGGCTGTCATTTTGAAATGGACAGAAAGCACCTGTATGAAGTCAAAGAAATGAGGAAGAAGGCAGAGGAGAGAGCGGACAAGAGGAGGAAGGTAGTACAAGAGCAAAGAGGGGTTCATGAAGGTAAGATTTCATTAGCATTCACCAAGAGTTTCACTGGCTTTGAGAAGATAGTATTACAGCTGTAAAGAGTTTTCACCATTTATCATGTTTCCCCTCACCTCAAACACAGATCAGCCAAGACCTGTTTGGTTTTTGAAGTTTGCTTCTTTAGTTTTGCACTAGGGTAACATGGCTGAAAAGTACTAGAAGCTTCAGCACTGTGCACTCGATGTTTAAATCATCGAACACTATAAGCCATGTGTGCCAATTTTAAATATACTCTACATTATAATTGACAAAAGATAAACAGATAAAATCAGGCCTCAAGACGGCTGCTACTACTACTAGAGAAACTTAGCAAGGGAGAACTGTTTACAGTGGTGGTGATAGGAACCAGATGACTGAAGAGTCCAATGCCTCTAAAAGGTCCCTCTCCGAAATTTACTGCATGATATGGTCATGGATATATAACTCGATGCCTGAGACATTACCTTTAAAACAAAAAGAAAGAAAGATGATATTCCCATTTGAAACGTTTACAATTCCTAGGCCGTATGGATTAGATGCACGGTTGCCCATGCACATCAAACATGTCTTGGCTTTTGTCTAATTTTGGGGTTAGAGGAAAGATTTTTGGTGGGAATATTACTTTAAAGAACCTAACAAATATGGTATGTGTCCATCAGGCCTTAACTGCTCCCTGTCCAATGTAAGGATGGTGCTGTTAGGCTACCGGAGGGCTGGAAAGAGTTCAGCTAAGAACATTATTTTTGGAAAAGAGAATTTCGACTCTAAGAGAACTGCACAGTGTGTGAAGACTCAGGACGAGGTGGCTGGAAAGCTGGTCACTGTGATGGACACGCCAGGCTGGTGGAGAACTCTTCCAGAAAGAGACACCCCAGAACTGGATAAACAAGAAATATTACTCAGCATGTCCCTCTGTCCCCCAGGGCCACATGCTGTACTCCTGGCTTTACGCTCTGATATTGCATTCACAGAAGAAGTGAGGAAATCTGTGGAGGAACACATGGATCTGCTTGGCAAGCGAGTCTGGGACCACACTATTCTTCTGTTCTCCCATGGTGACTTGCTGGGGGACATAACAATTGAGCAGCACATTGAGAGTGAAGGGATAGACCTAAAACTGCTTGTTGCAAAATGTAGAAACAGGTATCATGTTCTCGACAGCAAGAATTTGGTTGATGCTGCTCAGGTCACACAGCTGTTGGAGAAGGTGGAGGAGATGGTAGCACAAAACGGTGGCTGTCATTATGAAATGGACCAAAGAACATATAAGGAATTGGGGCGGAAATGGAGATTAGTGGAAAAAAAGGCCAAGATGAGGAGGAAGATGAAGAAGCGAAGTGGGATGATGAGCTCAAAGAAAGGTAAATTCGTTTGAGCTCAGTGTCAATAGTCAAGTTATTACTTAGCGCATAGGCAATAATGGCAAGAAAACAGTGAATGCATAATAATAAATACATGCACTTAATAATCTGATCAGAATCAGATTTTTGCAATTATCCGATTATTCAAATTGTCGTGTAAACAGCATACTCCGATCTAGAAATCAGATTAAGAAATCTGATGAAGAGAGCTGGACATTAGCTTAGTAATCAGATTTCTTAGTTCATGTGAGCTCTTACTCTGATTTCTTTTGGAAATAAGTAACCATTGTTACCTCGAGATGCTGAAACCGACTACATCCTTGACAAAATGAGGTATTTAAATATTCTTCACCTTCTAGATGATGTGTATTCATATTTTCAGGTGAAGGGGTGCGATGTTTTAAAAAAAAAGCTCCAGCATAAAGTTTTTGAGTTTTATGTTATGTTTACGTCGCGTCTTCTTCTGTGAGTTTATTGGCTGGTTGCAAAGCAGAAATCTGATTACAGCCTGACACCTGTAGACCTGGAGTTTCCCCATCATCTGATTACTCCAGTGTATGCAAAGACGTTGATCGATTTACTGACAAAATCTGATTTCATGCGCTTATTGGGTTATTAAGTGCATGTAAACACACTCATTGATGAGTGTGTACACAAGCTGTAGGTGTCATCACAGAACACTGTAACGCCATTCAATTGGAAAACACATTGGACTTTATTCATTGTGAAAAGTGAGTGCAGAGTTGACTGTCCTAGATGAACTTCTCAGCTTGTAAGTCATAAAAAGCTCATATGATGGTCTAAGTGTGGGGATTTGAGTGCAATAAACGATTGTTTCTTTGCATGGAAACAAAAGGCCATGCACTAGTAGCCATTTCATTATTATACAAATAACTTGCAACAAACATGCCCCAGTTTGCCCTCATCTACAGTCGTAAGCAGAGTCAAATTAGATGTTCTATTGATTTCCTAGTAAATAAATAAATAAATAAGTTAACCTTTAGGACCTGGAGTTTTTCAGGCATTCGCGGGCAAAACGGTAGATCACTTCTAGCCTGACATCATCGAGCTGTGACTTCAGCCTCAGTGAGTAATTCGGCTCAGAAAATCACCTCAAATCTGGAGATTACTGCTGTTTTTTGGCCTTCATATTTCAACAAAGGGTTGAAACAGTGCCATGCTTCACACATCAGATCACTCATCAGACTCTCCCTCACCAGCCAGAGTGGTTTCATCCACCTGTGACCATCCATCAGCCAGCATTCCGGCTCCAAAATCACCCAAAACCCATTCGCTACTGATCTATCACATCTCTGCTTTTAGCCTTCGTATTATAAACGAAGGGCTTTCAGTTTACATTGATTCTGAGTATTAAAAATATCTGATATTAAATATGCAACTCATTTTGTCCTGAGTTTTAGCACCAAGCATGAATCTAAGAGGATAGAAAATAAAAATATATCAATAAAAATAAAAGCATGGCTGCCCTATGCTAATTTTTCATTTTTACTCATAATAACCGATAAAGTGAATCACCATCAAAATGATTGCGCTTTCAGATCACGGACACTCCAGACTAACACCTTCTGAAAAGATAACTGCTTTTAAATAAAGCTTAAATAAAAAATAAAATACATTTAGCAGGTACTAGGTACATTTGTGATCAGAAATGACCCAGATTCATAAAGAAATCAAATTTCTCAAACAAATTTCTCAAAGATATCAAACAATGGCATATCTGAGTAGCCCAGGGTCTCCTGAATGTAACAACATATGGCGTGTGGCTTTAGAATTATAATTTTAATTGACCCAAAAAAAAAAAAAAACATTCCCTGAATTTTAGGTTTCTAAGGGTAAACATATCTACTACGGATCAAACTTACATATTTTTAGCTAATTTTAGTACACAATTTCTGTCTTTTAACTGAGTCGTATATATAACTATTGGAAAAAATGAAACATCAAATATAAAATGTGCCACAACATTTGCAGAGGCCACATTTTATGTTTTTATTTTTATTCCAATATGTTAAATTCACTAAATACATACTAATTCTAATTAAAACGAGTAGGTGTGTCCTCCATAGAGGATGTGTTTTAACTTACTTTTATGTAGAATATCAACGAAACATGTCAAAATATGCCCCTTTAGCATATGACTGTACAGACAATTTACATGCCCTAATTATGCATATGTTTTAGTATTGAAGCAATAGAAGGAAAGCATTTAGCAGACTCATGAGCTATTATTGTCCCCATAGGTAGAACTGGGTTTGACCACTGGACGTACTGACCATAGATGAAACATGTCTTAGCTTCATTTAAGATAGCACAATAATATTATTGTGTGGTGTGATTATTTTCCTGAAACACTGGCTGCTCATGATATGTAAAGCAGTATATGAGGTTATATGATAGAGTTAGCTATGCTTTTATATTCAGGGCTGGGTTTCCCCACAGAAAGATGACTTCGAAATGGCAGAGTGAGCATCATATAAAAGCACAGTGCAATATGTCCTTAAATGAAATGTATACGGTCAATGGCATGAGATCTACTCTTTTCCTTTTTAAATATTTTAGTAAATAACTATTTTATATACTCTACAGCACTGCCTTTATGTGAATACATTCAACGCATCAAAACAGAATTCACTTCGGACATTTATACCTCCCAATGAAAAAATGTCAGGTGGTGCGACCGTCCAATTATTAAAAAGTGCCATTAATTATAAAAAATTCCAAACAAATTGGTTTGGCATGATTTTTTGTTAGGAACATTTTAGACCATAACTTGTAGCTGTATAGGGCAACTAATTCAAAAAACGTTTTGTTTATAAATTGTCATATGGCACAACTTATGACAAATGACTTTCATTCTGAATGTTCTTAAAAAATATTGGGTAGGATTCTTAATCAAAGATTAGGTCTCAGGTGACCTTTATTGTGCTATGTCAAGGTTAGCAGCCTGCTATTTTTTGAGTTATGGTTAGTTCAGTTTACCAAGTCAAGTGGTGTGACCCTAGGCAAAGCAATGAAGATGTGTTATTATACTAATGTTTAATTAATATATATATATATATATATATATATATATATATATATATATATATATATATATATATATATATATATATATATATATATATATATACATACATACACACACACACACACACACACACACACACACTCACCTGCCACTTTATTAGGTACACCTGTTCAAATGCTTGTTAACACAAATAGCTAATCAGCCAATCACATGGCTGCAACTCAAAGCTGTTAGGCATGTAGAGGTGGTCAAGACGACTTGCTGAAGTGCAGACCGAGCATCAGAACGGGGAAGAAAGGGGATTTAAGTGACTTTGAACATGGTGTGGTTGTTGGTGCCAGACGGGCTGGTCTGAGTATTTCAGAAACTGCTGATCTGCTGGGATTTTCACACACAGCCATCTCTAGGGTTTACAGAGAACGGTCTGAAAAAGAGAAAATATCCAGTGAGCGGTCAGTTGTGTGGTCGAAAATGCCTTGTTGATGTGAGAGGTCAGAGGAGAATGGGCAGACTGGTTCCAGATGATAGAGAGGCTACAGGAACTCAAATAAGCAACCAGAATCTCTGAGGAACGTTTCCAACACCTTGTTGAAAGTCTGCCACGAAGAATTAAGGCAGTTCTGAAGGCAAAAGGGGGTCCAACCTTTTACTAGTACCTAATAAAGTGGCCGGTGAGTGTGTATGTATGTATGTATGTATATGTGTGTGTATATATATATATATATATATATATATATATATATATATATATATATATATATAATGTATTTTATTAATCTGTGGTTGCGCCACCTGATACTGTAGGGGTGATAAAATTGAGGATCCTGTTCAAAGATTGATTTATACCATTATAAAAACAATATCCTCATTTTTAAAAGCCTTACTTTACTGTTTACTGTAAGTGTGCATGTAAAAATAAAAGGTAAATTAGCTAGTACAAAGATTGCCACTTGCACAGTTTTATCACGGTTGTCTGGTTTTGAGAGGCTGATGCTGTTGTTATTGATGATATTGGTCATTTTTGATTCATCAATTGCAATTGTTTTAGCTATGTTTTTAAAGGTTGTCAAACCAGACAAGAGTCTGATCACAGGGATCCACTCAAAAAGCAGTGAATATGAAAACTGGATTCATTTTACAGTCAGATTTGCACAAATGATAAATAAGATCAGTTGTATGATGACTATTTTGAGACGATTTGAAAACAGCTGTTATTCTTGCGTTCTTCGATGCAGTGAAGCTTTTCTTATGACACCATCACTATGTAAACATCTTTTGATAGGTGCTGGACACCGTCTTGCCGAGCTTAGTCTTGTATTGCTGGGATACGGTGAAGCTGGAAAAACATCAACAGGAAACACCATCCTGGGCACAGCGGAGTTTGGATGGAAAAGAACTTCCCAGTGTGTGAAGAGACATGGAGAGGTAGCAGGAAGATTCCTCACTGTGGTGGACACGCCGGGATGGTGGAAGCATTTGCCAATAGAACACACCCCACCACTGAACAAGCAGGAGATGGCTCAGAGTGTGTCCCTGACCTCTTCAGGTCCCCTCGCTTTCCTACTGGTCCTCCGTTTGGACAGTTCTTTCCAGGAGGATGAGAAACGAGCTGTGAAGGATCATCTCAAGCTTTTTGGTCGCAGAGTGTGGGACCAGACCGTGGTTCTGTTCACGTGTGGAGACTGGTTAGGGGACAGAAGCATTGAGCTACACATCGAGAGCGAAGGTGAGGCCTTGAAGTGGCTGCTTCAGAAATGTGGGAACAGGTTTCACGTTTTCAGCAACAAGAACCGGCGCAGTAGCACTCAGGTGACGGAACTCCTGGAGAAGATTGAGGAGATGGTGGCAGAAAACAGAACATGTCATTTGAGAGAAATGTGGGATTTAAAGGAGGTAACAGAAATGAAGAGATTGGATGGAGCTGGAACCAATGAAAGAAAAACAAAGACACAAGAAGATCTCGATGATGAATCGGACCTTGATGATGATGTATTTCTTACTGTCACTGAAGGCTTCTTCTGAATATTTTCATAAACATTTGGATAGAAAGAAAAAAAGTGCAAGAACTTTATTTCACATTTACTGAATCTTTAAATTTTCCTCATAAGGGTCCTTCTACAGATATATTACATAAAAACATGTTAGGGTTACAATTTATTTATATTCTATGATAAAACAATAAGTTATGTTACTAATTACACCTTCTTGATCCATCAATTTAGTAATATTGGTTCTTAATTAAATTTTAAAGAATTGCAAACATCACAGAAGACCTCATCCTCACAGTCATGTATAAAGGCTGAGGCCATATTTTGAGGTAAAAAACATGTTTTTCTGCTATTTTAACTGCAATAATTTATGCATGACTATGAATTATGTTAATTTAATGACAAAGAAAAAATGCCAAATAATTATTATAAAATATATAATCATGTCACTGGTGTTACTGCATAACAAAAGACTCTTATTTTGAAATAAAAATCACACTGATGACATCACTTGGCTTTCTGTGACCTATTTTCTAAAAATCTATGAAGAAAAGCTCACGGTCAGTCCACTGTGTCTTTTAGTTATCAGAGATTTTCTTATTTAGCTCATGATTTCGTATGAAGCTTTTCGCCGACGTCACTGGTGTGACCGACTTTATTCTTAGGTAATTGTGAAAAAATAAAACACAAATGGATTAAATTACATATTTTAGGTGATATTCCATGATTGACAGCAGGTGGTTTGATGCTCTGTAGCAGAGATTTTGTAAAATGCATTTTTTATTAAAAATGTCTCTGGTGTTACCTTTCTTAGGTGGAACACCAATGACAGTAACACCGGTGACTCCTATGGACAGATTAAATAAAAGTGGATGTTTATGTAGACTGACCCATAAGTGAATGGTTAAGATGTAAACAGAGTCATTCCAGGTTGTTTGATGTGAAATGCTCTGTTCTGGAGTCAGCATTGTTTAGTGTGGTGGTTATAGGAACCAGGCTGCAGATCTAAAATGTCCATTTTGCCCATTTTGCATGGCGAACTTATCTGCAGATGTTTAGTGTGATTGCGGTTTAAAACAGGGTATCTGATACCATGGGCCGCGGAGTGCCAGTGGCCCGTTAAGCATCCTCTAATGGTCTGCGGGCCTGAACTCAAAAAGCTGTGATAATTCGTAGTGAGCTGGTAACATCAATGTAAGTCATAAAAGCTTAAGTGGAAAAAAGACAAACATAGTGAGAATATCACTGTTGTTGTAAGAAATACTTGTATCTCCAAAATGGTAACTTTACAGGAGATGGAAAAAACCTACTTTACTTTTAATGTAAGTCAATGGAACCAGACATGGAATCGACAACAACGGTATATTTATTAAACCGGGATTTTGATTGGTTGGCGTCAAAATAGAGTTAAAAACAGGTTTTGGTTTGTTTATCTATGCGATTTTAATACTGATACTTTGGGTGGGACTAGGCCCCCTAGGCCCAACCATAGTACCGCCACTGCATCAAATCACTGTGAATGACTTCACATCTCAAATTTACTGTTAATGTAACAAAAACCAAAATCTTGATTATAATGTATTTTGATCTCCAAGTATATTCGAGGCCTGTTCAAGGATTAATGTATAGTCGGAGAAAACATTATATCTCAGTCATACTCCGATGTGGAAGCATATTTACAAGATATTAAAAGAAGAAACCAGCGTTAGCTGAGCAATGTCATTTATTGTACGAGAGTCTTGCGTGATGAGGCTGTATCATATGTAGGACATACAGACACAAAGTCTTGGACAGCATCCTTTACACTGCCCAAGGGTTTTTGACTAAAACCTCTCTCCATGATATCTTCAGTCTCATCTGTAGAGATTATACTCATCACTCAAGGAGAGATGGCTGTTGATGCTTTCCATTCCCACTCAATGTCCCAATCTTTTTTTAAATTTTTTTTTTATTCCCAGTCTTTTTATCATTGCAACGACCCTGAGCAAAACCTCCTCTCAAAAATTATTAATGTTCATTTGATTTCATTCTTTTTAGTGACAGGTATTCATTCAGTGCCCTTTGTAGTGAGGCATTAAACTTAAAATACAGACAGAATGATTTAAAGCTTGAACTGTGTCTGGGGTCTCATTACCACACACAGATAGCTAAAATGGCTTTAGTTTTTGTAAAAAAAAAAAAAAAAAAAAAAGATCTGCAGAAGCAAAAGTGAGGGAACCCGTTTTAGAAGAAGTGAGAAATGCTGGAAAACAAGTAAAGGAAAAGTGAAGGACACCTATAGAAACACAAGACTAAGACAAACAAAATAAAGACAAACAGGATGGAAATTGTTCATCGTAGGATCTTCTCAGCCTATTATATAACTTGACTTCACTCATGATGCTTTCATGGTTTTCTGCTCATATCTGATTTCTCTGTTCACGCTGGTTTAGGTGATTCAAATCTGTCATTAATGTGAACGAACCGGCGTCCGGAAATGACCCTCATGCGCACATCCTACTCAGTAACGTCACGTGAATGAGTCACGTGCATCATCAGCACAAACTAACGAGCAGAACGAGCTTCGCTGAGAAGATCATTAACTCTGATCAGCTCTCAGCTTCATTATTAGAGCCAGACGAAGGAGAAAAAGGTGAGATGAGCTGCTTTTCCACCGTTTACAGGCTGTAACTTCTGTGGTGCTGCTGCCAGAGTAACTCTGAATGATGGCAAGTGGAAAAAAAGCACATGAATTCAGATCTGAGCGTCACATTAAGGTCACATGGTCACGAATCAGATACGTATCTGATCTAGGACCACATCTGAAAGTGACTCAGGTCAGATGTGAAAAGATCAGATTGAGAACATCAGATCAGATTAGGGCCATTTTAACCTGTTAATGTGAAAATAGCCTTTCATGTGCTCCTACACCCACTTCTAAACCTCATCTTAACCTTAATGTTGTTGATAATCAACTGATGATCATCAGAAAGTTTGTTAATAAGTATCTGTAGCTCTTCTATAGGAGACCATCCAAAAAAAGTGTGCCTGGCCTCTTTTTACGAATGTTTTCAGGGAATGTTTCCCTTTTTTGGCATGTTTTTTTCTTTTGGTGGTCAGGGAATTGTTTTGAATATCACAGCAAGTTATTAGAGAGCTGTAAATCTCCACAATGACAACATAATAACCGTGGTGTCTTTTATTTATTCATTTATTTATTCGGGAAACCATTTGTGAAGACTCCCAACCAAGCTAGCCTTGTGGCAAATAAAGCAGAACATAAACCAGGTTATCATTATTTCTCTCCATTCCCCTCTCCGTGCTCCCCTCACACTGCTTGAAGCCTGTTCGCCTGTTGTGTGCGTGTCTGCAATGCATTATGGATATTAAATGTTGCCTTCAAACTCAATTAGCTTACTAGTTCTAGAAACAAGCCTCTTGAATGTAATATCTCTAATAGCCTAATATAGCAAATTATTCATAATTGATTTGTTTTCCATTTGAAATGAAAATTAATCTGTGCTAGCCACAAATATAGACATTATGAAATCTAAACAGGTTATGCTATGCACAGTGCATGGTGCTGTTAGGCTAATACTGATATTATCTTCTCACCTACTTTATCCAAATGGGAAAATCTTGACCTGTTTTAGTTGCATAATAGCAAGATGCCAGATAGTACAGTCTTCAAATACGCTGTGTTGGTCAGTTGAGGGAAAAACACCTGTACACTTAAAAACAGCTGAGCATCCCAAGCTAAAGCACATTGTCATAGTGGGCATGAAAAAAGGTGTATGCACCATTTATATCTTACTTTTGTTGACTTTATTGAAAGCATACAGTGTGCTGACAATGCCACATTTTTTAAAACTTGGGCTGACATTTTTTGTGATTGGCTTTGGAAGTAAGTATAGATGGTTGGTATAGTGTAGTGGGTTAACACCTCTGCCTTCTACACTGTAGACTGGGGTTCAATCCCCCCACTGGGTAAGCACCCTACACTATACCAATAAGAGTCCTTGGGAAAGACTCCTAACACTTCTTTCGTCTACCTGTGTACATTGATCAAATTGTAAATCACTCTAGTAACCCCAACCTTTTTTGGGGTATCAGGCCTGACTTTTACAGATCCCCCAGGAAGACATGCAGTCACAGGAAATGCTGGCTCACTGTTGGAGAAGAAGATAAAATGGATGTTCAGGAATTATATGGAGAGTGTCAGGATTTTGAATGTAATACAGTGTTGACATCAGTTCTTTTTAAATATCTGTTTACATTTTGTCATAATTGTTCACATGGGCCACCTACAGTTCTGTGCTCCTGGACATGGGCCCATAAACCCCATTCAGTGATCCAGGCCTGCTATTTGCTACTTCAGTCATGTGACTTTTTGCAGTGGCCATATTAATGACCCAATGCATGTATATAGTTCAAGTCTTGAATGTGTATAAAATGCCACCCCACAGGGTATTTTTCCCCATTCAATTTTCTGTTTTAGCTCTTGTTGCTTTTAAATGAAACACAATGCAGGGTAGCAAGTCAGAACAGAGCTCATTTGCATATAGCAGTCTTAAAGGCACAGTAACTAAAAAATTAATTGTATTTCATTTTAATTGTAAAGGATAAAGATAGGTTAGAAATGCAGGATATGGGCAGTTAAATAAATAATTCTTTCAATAATTGACACCAACAACTAAACGACGTTGTTGGCGGGGACTGGTTTTGCGTCTTTCTGGTTTTGGGATAAAGGACTGAATGCTGCCCTTGTTAAATAGACAGAAGGACTATGAGAAATCAGGACAGAGATTTCATGAGTACTTCTTTTTTTTTCCTTACAAAAAAGAGAATTAATTGATTCTTTTCTTGCGATGATTCACCGGGATTCACCACATGGTTCCAGCTAGTCTGTGCGACGCAGGAAACAGATTAAGGAGATAAAGAGAGGCTGAGATGGGGGAAAAAAGCACAAATGTATTGTATCCTTCAAATAATAAGCCTTCAGCTTTCACTTTGGTGCACACACACACACATGCACACACACGTGCAGTGTTTCTGGAAATTAAACAAATGAATAATTCATATCCCATCTTTACTGAAGGCAGCTTAGAGGCTGTATAACTAATAGGTTCTCTCAGAGGGGGATGAAATTGAAGAAGGAATGTTTAAAAGAAGAGAGGACTTTTGAGGGGGCAGGACATGTTCAATACTGTAATCATGTAAATCTGCCCTAAGCAGTCATGAAATCAATGCCAGCGCCATGGGAGAGCCACTTTTTGCCATGACTGTGTGCATGCATGTGCGTGGGTGTGCATCTTAGAATTATAGGAGCACTTATGAAGGTACTTATAAACGTACTACTTCTGAAAATTATACCTTCCCTTTTCAGCTGTCTTTCATTTGAGATGTTCTCATTGTAGCAAACTGTAATACCAGAAGTTCAGAAGTTTAGACATCCACTTGAGTAAGAGTACAAAAGTATATTGAGGTCTATTTACACAAAGTTAGGTTAGTCCCATCATTTATGTTGTTAGGTTTCAAGCACAGTCAGACGCTCGCAGATGAAACTTACTGAAAGGGCTTTACTGATAGAAACAGAGTTCAAAGTCGTCGTCAGAGTTCAGATCCAGAAGGCACACGAAATACACAAAGACGAAGATCAGACAAGGAATCAATCCAGAAAGAGAAAAGCAGTAGCGTGGTTGAAGGTACAGGCTCATAATCCAAAATCAGACATAGAGCAACCAGATCCAAAGGGCAGAGCAAAAAGGGCTGAGACGAGAAAACGAAAAGCAAAGGTCGTACACGAAATACACAATAATATATAAACGCTCAGTAGATCTCTAAATGGATACAATACCTCACTAAGCTAAAGCCCGGGCTTAAATACTACACTAAGTATGTCGTATGACACAACACAGGTGAATCACATCAAAACTCCAGAGACCTAGAGCGCCGAAAGGAGCGTGGTGTCAAGTGAGATGAGACGATCCTGGGATATTGAGCCTGTGTCAGTCTTACCGCCTACGGGAAGATTGGAAGTCATGTGATCTCCCAGAGGATTCGAGTCCAAATCTTCAAGGGGTTTCGGAAGCTGTGTGAAATATGTTGAATAGACTCTCCAAAAATGTTACGCTGCTGTGCTGACGTTGAAATCGACACTCTGGGATTCCCTTCTAGTACACTCCGGTGTGGTCCACTGTGTGTGTGCAAGCTATCTACTCCTGCATTGGTTAATTTTGTAATGTGACTGCTTCAATTTGTTGTGTCACTACTCTAAAAGCCTTCTCATACAAGAATAGCTCCTTTTTCACAGCTTGAATGTTTGAATCCAGGAAAAAGAATACAAAGCAGCAAATGGTTGCTTACCACTTTGTGCAGTTCCATATGTCGTTTTTACAGTCAATCCACAGTTCGAATGGAATTCTTGTGTATGAAAACAAATCAACAATGAGTCCTCCCCCAAGCAAGCCCAGAATTGGTCCTGGGTGTAGACTTAAGTATTCAAGACAAGTGTGGAAACGCCCGAAGTAACAGTGCTGTTACATCAGCTAACATAAAACTGAGTGTGGGGAGAGAGGAAGGATAATCCTATGGAGCAAGAAAGAGAAAGGCCAGTTATGCTTTGTTGGACTCCCAGCCTATGGCATGACCGAGGGTCGTACTCCATGCTTCACATATAACAGGCGAGTAATGACACTGGACAGACGAATGTCCAATTTGGAAAAGTAAAAGGTAGCATACAGAGCTTCATCGCTTCATTCAGAAGCGAACACTTTGAGGTCTCCCTCATATAATTTTGATGTTCGTGGCACAGTTTGAACCCTGTTTGATTTTTGGAGATTCTAATCCTTTTGACAACCGTGACTGTTCAGAGTTCACATCATCTGAAAAAGCTGAATACAAAATGTTGCAATTTTCACCATCTGAAAAATCATGTTTGGTGTGCAAGTTATCATCAGTTATACATGTGCTCTAATTAATTCACTGGCATCCAGGTAAATCACACTCGATGTGTAAATGCCTTTAGACGGCTGTAGCGTTTAGAACGTAAGTGTATTTTTAGAGTAAGTGTATTTTATAGTGTAGTACATAGTAAGTACAGAGGCGTAGCTGGTGGGGCAGAATGTAAATCAAATGCAAATTTCATTATGTAACATGTGTAATTAAATAATTACAGAGTTCCAATAGTATAGCAAAACAAAAGGAATAAACGGTCCCAATTTATATTAAGTGTCTCTAATAAATGTGTAGTTACATATGAACAACATATGCAACAACAATGTAACTGGTAATGATTTAGTCACTGTTACAACTGGATTACAGCAGTACACCTTATGTAATGAAACATGTATCATCTTCAGTTTTGCCTCATGTAATTACACAAGTGTATCTTAATAGTTGTGACAGTCTATTCTTGCTTGTGTAATTACACAAGGGTAACAACACAAATGTAATTACATTGCAGTCAGACTGGGACAGCAGATGTTTTCAGAGGTTTTTCCAGCAGTAAAAGGAAGGATCTAATAACTTACAGTGTAAGTACACTATACCAATAAGAGTCCTTGGGCAAGACTCCTAACACTACCTCCGCCTACCTGTGTAAAAATAATCAAATTGTAAGTCGCTCTGGATAAGAGCGTCAGCTAAATGCCGTAAATGTAAATGTAAGTAACGTCTTGATGTATCTGCCAGCTTTCCTAACATTTAGCCAGCATTTATGCTGCTAGTGCTGTGACACTGTAACCAGTTTCAGCTTCAAACCATCCTGTATGTATATGTGGCAGAACAGCAGATGTCCCCTTATATTAACATGTTATTACATGTTATTACATTAATTTAATTAAATGTGTTGCATTTCCCCCAAAGCAATGTCTGTATTACCACTGCATTATTACACTGTACTACAGGTAACTACACAGAAACTGTCCACTTATTTAAAGTGTAACTTTTACACTGCACTACAGGACAGTTCCTGTATAAAAGATACACTTGTGTAATTACAAAGGCTGTACTTCTGTTATCCATCTGTAACATTGTCTAAATACGCAGTAGTTAGTGTTGTTGCGTATGTTATTCATGTGTAACTACACAGTTATTAAAGACTCTGAAAATAAAGTGGGACTGAATAAACATCTCCATAAAGCCTCTAGCACTTCTTTTCAACCCCTTTCCCTCATTCCTGCCCTTAATATCTTTTTGAATGTTGAATCCTCTCACCCATAATGCCTCACCTCAAAGGTATCCATGCAGAGAATTTCCATCTTTCGACGAAGGTCGTGTTTCCCATGCCTTGACTTTTTGTTTGTGTATTGTAAACAATGCCATGAGGACACACAGGGAGTCAGTACGTTCTCAGGTTTCTTCCACAGCCGACACACTTCACTTCTGTCATTCTGACATCACAAGGATTCTGTTCACTTGAAGGAAAGTGGTTTTAGCATGAGTGTTCGGAACTGACAACAGGTCCTGTTGGATTTATTGATAGGGTCTTTAAGGCCAAGGCTGGCAATACATTGTATTTATGAAGTGTCCTTTGCCCACTGTGTAATGTTTTGTTTTCAGGCACCCATCACCAGACCGGACTGAAATGAACTGAATCCACCAATGAGAACAGTAACCCAGATGACAAGCAGAATGGAACAGTTTGTGTCAGGATCAGATGGTAGGCCGTTGCAATGCCCCACCTTCTAGCTTTGCACACACTATAGGTCATGCAAGGTCAAATCTTTAGTATATCATTGCAGTTGGAAGGCTTTCATAACAAGAATGCTGAGTCATAGTACAATCCCAATTCCAAAATAGTTGGGAGGCTGTGTGACGTGTAAATACATGTAAATAAAAACCGAATCCAATGCTTTCCAAATCTCATAGACCCATATTTTATTCACAATAGATCATAGAGCACATATCAGATGTTGAAAGTAAGACTTTTTACCGTTCATTCACTGGACCACACAACACTTTTCTGCTTTACCTCAGTCCATCTTAAATGAGCTTTGGCCCACAGAAGTTGGTGGTGTTTCTGGTTCTTGTTTATGTAGGGCTTCTTTAATGCATGATACAGCTTTAACTTGCTTTGGGGTTGGCACGGCAAACTGTGTTTACCGACAATGATCTCTGGAAGTGCTCCTGACTCCATGCAGTGATTTCCAATATAGAATCATGTCTGTTTTCAATGCAGTGCTGCCTGAGAGCCTGAAGGTCACAAGCATCCAATATTGAGTGTCATCCTTATCCCTTGCATACAGTGATTTCTCCAGATTCTTTGAATCTCTTGATGATATTATGTACTGTAGATGGTGGGATATCCAAAGTCTTCACAATTTTACGTTGAGGAACATTTTCTGAAATTATTCCACAATTTTTAGATGCAGTTTTCCGTATATTGGAACACTTGGAAATCATTCATCAACACGATTTGCCATTTCTTGTGAAGTCCCCCAAGGTTCAGTCTTAGGGCCTTTGCTTTTCTTTTTGCACATGCTGCCTCTAGGTGATGTCATTAGGAAACACAGTATAAATTTTCATAGGTATGCTGATGACACCCAGCTATACATTTCTATTCCTTCTGAAGATCAAGACTCTGTAGACAGACTAACCAACTCTGTCCCAGATATTTTTCAGGGGATGTCACAAAATCTTCTCCAATTAAATCAAGAAAAATAATAATGAGATACTGATCATTGGTACAGAAACTCAGAGAAAAATGATTTTTGAGAAACTTGGTTCTTTAGCTTCACATACCAAACCTGAAGTACAAAAGTAACTTTTCATCATTTAAGAAATATCGTTAAAGTTCGACCTTTTCTATCTCAGAGCAATGCAGAGAAACTTGTTCATGCATTTGTTACAAGCAGAATTGATCACAGTAGTGAGCTTCTTACTGGACTTTACAGAAAGGAAACAATACATCCCTTACAATTCGTACAAAACACAGCAGAATCCTAACAAAAACAAAAAAGAGAGATCAGTCCCGCTTTAATAGAGCTGCACTGGCTTACTGTGTCATTCAGCATAGATTTCAAGGTTTTGCTTCTAGTCTTTAAAGCTCTAAACAACCCAGTACCTACTTACATGACAGAGTGTCTGTCTGTTTATGTTCCGGCACGTAATCTTAGATCTTCAGATAGTGGCCTTCTACAGACACCCTCTGTAAAATACAGAAAACATGGAGAGACTCTTTCAGTTATTATGCTTCTAAACTGTGGAATTCAATTCCACCTTTTATTAGACAGTCAAGCTCAGTGCTCACTTTTAAGAAGAGTCTAAACAGCCACTGGCATGTGCTGTATAAATAAAATGATTATTATTATTATTATAATAATCTCCTTGGATCACCACCTTACCGTGGTGCAGAGGTTTGCGTGCCTACATGATCCTAGGAGCTATGTCGTCAGGGGCGAAAGCTCCTGGTACAGTCTCCCAAGGCAAACAGGTCCTAGGTGATGGGCCAGACAAAGGGTGAACCAAAAACCCCATATGAAGAAAAAGACCAGGACCCAGTTTCCCTTGCCCGGATTAGGGTAACCGGGGCCTCACCCTGGAGCCAGGCCCTGGGGGAGGGGCTCCTTGGCGACCACCTCATGGCCAGACCTTTACCCAAGGGTCCCAGCCGGGCTCAGCCCGAAAGAGCTACATGGGACCACTCTCCCATGGACCCACCACCCGTGGGAGAGGCACTTATGGGGGTCCGGTGCAATGTGGATCGGGTGGCGGCCAAAGGCGGGGGCTTTGGCGTTCCGATCCTCGGCTACTGAAACTGGCTCTTGGAACATAGAACGTGGCAGGGAAAGACCCCGAGCTAGTGTTTGAGGCTGAGAGATACCAACTAGATATAGTTGGGCTCACCTCAACACATTGCAGGGGCTCTGGAACAGACTCTCTTGAGAGGGGTTGGACTTTATTCCATTCTGGAGTTGTCCAGGGTGAGAGGCGTCAGGCAGGAGTGGGCTTACTCATAACTGCCCGGCTCAGCGCCTGTACGTTGCAGTTTTCTCCGGTGGACGAGAGGGTTATTTCCTTGCGTCCCCGGTTCGGGGAATGGGCTTTGACTGTTGTCTGAGCCCATGAGACACGTTGGAGGGATTATATCTCTTGACTGTCTTGGGAACACCTTGGTATCCTGGAGCTGGAGGAGGTGGCGGGGGAGAAGGATGCCTGGGCCTCTTTGCTTAGGCTGCTGCCCCCGTGACCCAGACTCGGATAAGTGATTGAGGATGAATGGATGGATGGATGGATAATATTGGTGAATCTCTGCCCCTCTTTGCTTCTGAGGGTCTCTGCCTCTCTAAAATGCTCTTTTTATACCCAGTCATGTAAGTTAGTTGCTGTTTTTTTTATTAGTACCACTTACTTTTCCTGAATTTTGTTGCCCCTGTCCAAACTTTTTTAAGACACGTTGCTGCCAACAAGTTCAAAATAAATTAATGTTTTTCATGTTAATCATGGTAAAATGTCTCACTTTCAACATCTGATATGTGTTCTATGTTCTATTGTGAATGAAAAATGGGTGAATGAGATTTACAAATTATTGCATTCTGTTTTATTTACATTTATTTACATTTTACACAGTGTCCCAGTGGTCAATTTTTAGAGTTGAAGTTGTAGATAAATCTAGTAGATGATAAAGAATGCCAAAGATAACTAGCCAAGAGTTTGAGCAAGTTGCGAGTTTGATCCTTGGCCTGGAGTTCAAAAGAGCACACAGCTCTACAGTATAATGCAAGCCAACAAAGATGTCTGTTAGCTGATGTAACAGAACTGGAAGCCAGCATCCTTCTCCAAGTGTGTTGAACTGTCCATGGATGTTCTGTTAGTGGCAGTTCAAAATGCAGAGAATGTATAAATATTGACTAGTTTTCACCCTACCAGCTTAGCCATTGGCACTGCATGATAACAAAAGACTTGACTTTGAAATGAGGGGACTGAAGTCTGGAGTCTCAAAATAACAAATAGAATTTTATGGCAGAAAAAAATAATGTCCATACCTGAGATGATCATGGCGATTACCAATGGAATTGTATTTTTAGCAGAGACATATCTGATTTACGGTCAAATTGATTTTGTATATTGCTGTTGTCAGAAGAAAACCATGTATCTCCATCGTTTCATTTCATAGTTTTTTTTTCCAGTTTTTGATTACAAATGCCCATTACTCCTTACTTTGTTTGTAAATATTATGATGAATGGCCTGAAAGTAATGACCTAAAATGACCATTCACTTCCAACAACAGCTATATGCTCCATAGCCACTAGCCAGTATATTATGGCATCCTGCCATGGTATTTGCTTGGTGTCAGTAAAACCATGACAACCAAAGCTCAGCTTGACTTCAGAAACACCCAAACTGGCCTGGATAATCCAATGAATTTTATGGGCAGGTACCCAGGTGAAGAAGTCACTAGGGGCCCCCCCCTTAAGCAATTATGAGAAAATACAAACAACTGTTTTGACTCACAGTGCCAGTAGAGATGGGAACTTTGCCAGTGGCACAATAGAAAAAAAGATTAATTTGTCATTGTATTATGGCTGATCATAAGCCTGATGCTCTCCAAGTCTTTCCTAAACATCCACTTCACTTTGTCCTTTACTGCATAGTAACTGTTACATTAAATATCATTACCTCAGTCAAGCTTTCAGGTTTTAGCAGAGCTAATTTTCCTGTGAATAGGAAAACATATATATTATGGTAAACTTTGGCTAGGGCGCTTGACAGTTTGGGTTTCTAAGCATACAGTTCAATATACAATTCAAATGTCACATATTAATTTATGTTGTCTTCATGGAGTAAGTGTATTGCTTGTGAGGAGCAGATGCATACTTTATTAGGAATTATGTTGCATTAGTTATTGAATTTATATTAATCTTCTCTCTCATTAATATGTGCATAATCTAAAAAAAAATATGTGACCTGCCCAGCGCTGCCTCTACAGTGATGAGGCATAAGCCTCACATACCTTGCTTTGATATCATAAAAAAAAAATCACTGACCACCCGCAAAAGGTAGCTATGAAGGGCCCAACAAACATTTGTGCCCAGGGGCAGATAACTATATGATCCGGCCCTGCCCAGAGGCAACGAGTGACCAGCAGTTGCCTAGTAACATATGTAAAAAACATTACAAGAGTAAACCTCAGCAGGAATATATATGGTGAAAAAGTATACATCAATACCAAGGTAAGACTTTCCACCAGGGGACTTCCCCAAGACCCCTGCAACCATTCCAATGCTGGGAACTCATTAGTTAGTAGGCTGGAATTGGCCATGATCCTTTGATCTTATTGCTTTAACAACCAGGCACTGTGTGGGGGTCACACAAAGTTCATGCCCTTTCTATGAACTGAACTTGAAAGCAAAAGTAAAACAAAGGCAGTTTTGACTGAAAGGACTGAAAGCACAAACAATAATATCTAGTCTAGTGACTAGACCAAACTTTTGTATTGTGCTGTAAACTTTGGAGCCTCTATAAATGATTCCTATTATCCCCGATGACACGGAATGCACACTTGGCAGGTAGCACTGTTAGCGCTGTTCAGTCCATAACCCATATGTCTCGGCGACTGGCTGGCACCTGTCTTCTCCTTAATCTCCTCACAGCCTGAACATCTGTCTGAACAGTGAAATTTGCAGAATGCTCGTTAGGACGCCACAAGAACCACACACTTGGGAAATCACTCAGACGAATGGCAGACGAATCAAGAACACTAATCCTGTAAGAATGCTTTCTGCAGTGCGCCTTACAACCAGGCGGCTGGCACACTGAGGGAAAAGGAGTGAGAGAGAGAAGGAAAAAAAAAACTTTGATGCCAGAACTGTTGAAAAAAGTGCAGACACCCAGCTTAGTCTGAGTTCTAAAGTGTTCCTACAACTCTTTGATACAGGAGAAGTGAAAAGAAGCAACAAAAGGGAAAAATGAGAGATCTCCGGTGAAGGAGAATAACAGCACCTTTGGCTCAGCATTGGAACAATTTGGAAGAAGCAGCAAAGCTCCATTCGTGTCCTCCGTGGCCTGCTCTTTTGTGCTAGGAGACTATGCTGCAGCAGGCAGGAGGATTTGTACCTCAAGCCCTCGCTATTCTAAGCAACCTTCAGCCACTGGACCGTTCACTGAATCTTCAGGCAAGCTGGAGCAGTAAAGCTGTTATCAGCTAAGCTTTTGACATCAGCTGAGAATTTGCAGTACAAACCAAAAACTGTTCCAGCGCAGTAGATTATTTTTAAGGGTGCAGGTGTATAAAATGATACTTTGCGAGTGAAAGCATCTTAAATGTCTTCTCGTGAAAGTGCTTTAAGAATATTCAACCTATTTCTAGATGGATATTATGAAGTGGAAATGTCATACTGCTCTGGCAGGTATTTTTCACACTCGCAAGCATTCATGTGACAAACAAAATGACCTGCCAGTGCAGATAATGTCTCTTGATAAAATGGGTTGAAGTCTAAATATAAGTTCACTGGACAAAAAGTTAATCACCTCGGGTGTTTAAGGAGGTAGTAACTTCAGGCTCCTGCACATGGATGCGTGACGATGATCAGGCTATAAATACCTGTGGGTGTGCGAAGGGATTCATCGATTGAGAAGAGGTGGTACAGTGCAGTGAATGTCTTGTACGGTGTGTGGAAAATGGGTGGCAAAGTGGATGTTAATGATAAATACTAGAATAAAATATACTAAAACAATGAATAGTAAGAGTAATGTGCAGTACAAAAATACAAAGTAATTGCATGAATTGCATGTTGGAGACAATGTGGTGGTGCCTGTCTCTCCAGTGAATGAACTACTGACTACTCCAAGAATGAACTACTCCAAGATGTGTTCCCAGGGCTGCAAATGTGACTGACTGGCATGAACATTGACACATCTGGACTGGCCCACAAAATCCCAGGATTCTAATCTTCTTAGAAAATCTGTGGGGCTACCTGGATCAACGAGTAAAACGCCAGGGATGGCATCCTTGAAAACTGCTCAATTTGATGCAAGAGTGGCTGAACATTGATATCGCCTACATCCATAAACTGTTGTTATTCATGCTGGTGGAGGTATTACACACTATTAGATACATTTTGGTCACTAGTGAGCTTATTTACACATAGGTTAGATAACTGTATACCATTTTTGCTATAACATCATCATGAGAAGTATTAGAAATCATCATTGAATGCATTCTAAGCTTTGATACACCTTAACGGAACGTTTTATTCTATATCATTTAGGTCTATTTTTATTGGCCCATTTATTATTGCAACTTTACACAATGTGTTAAAATGGCATTTTCAAATGCTGTAAAGAAATATAAAGAGTTAATATATTGTATGTGTGCAAAATATGCTCCGTTAGGACACATGGAAAAATATATAAATTCCACTAAAAAAAGGTGACTTAGCAAACAAGTTGAACATCAAGGATTCAGCAAAATCAGCTTGAAATCAGTTCTTGGTGATATTGATCCATTATTAATTTTGCATCAGAATCATAATTTTGGTTGAAGCTGAAATTTCAATGTCAACATGTTGTTAAGCAAACAAAGTCGTTTAGCAAACTAAAATTAATGTAGCCAAAAGTAATTACGCAATGAGTCAGTTAGCGAACAGCAATTTAGCAAACAAATATTCACTTAGCAAACAGTCAGTTAGCAGCCAGCAACTTGTAGAACAACTATTTACTTAGCAAAAAATATTTACAAAGTGTTAGTTGGCATTCACTTAGCAAAAATATTTCATAAATATTCAATATTTACATGGTAAACAAAAGTGGTGAAGTTGAATTAGTTTTTTCTCTGTTTACCCATAATACATTCAGGTTTAAGTTAAGTGATACTTTTTTGATCCCACAACTGGGGAAATTCCACCTCTGCATTTAACCCATCCGTGAAGTGAAACACCACATACACACCAGTGAACACACACACACTAGGGGGCAGTGAGCACACTTGCCTGGAGCGGTGGGAAGCCCTATCCATGGCGCCCGGGGAGCAGTTGGGGGTTAGGTGTCTTGCTCAAGGACACCTCAGTCATGGACTGTCAGGCCTGGGGATCGAAGAGGCAACCTTCTGGTCACAGGGCCAGATCCCTAACCTCCAGCCCACGACTGCCCCTACTCATACAGTACAATGGCAGTAACATGGCATGCAGGAATACATCGTAATTTTAGTTTTTGCATTTTTCCTGAGCAGCCAAAGTCAAATTGGAATGTATTGCCCTCCTGGGTTGGTTATGATGAATAGAGCTTAATTCTGTTAACATGACATTAGCAAGTAAAACTAAATATGCTGTTTCTGATTAAATGTTGCATGATGTACAATAACAAATTAGTCTCCATGTGCATAACACACTCCCCATTTAATGGACTGGGTTCAGGTCCTAACCATTGCTGATTCCGTCCAAACACGCCCACACAAACATCTCTTCATTTGTCCTGTTATTTGGCTGTAATAGCACTATAATTACATCCCAACTAACAGCCATAACTTGTGCATTCAACCAATACATGATGTCCCACTCTCACTGATTCTCACTATAGGAAAATATTATTTGAGTGAGGATATCAGCAGTGTCGCAAGATCCATCTGGTCAGGCTGTTTAAAAAAACATGTTTTACAAGCCAACATATATTTGATGGAAATGTGGATTCCATTCCAAGTTAAAATTGACAGATAATAGAAAGCTCTTACTTTGCCTTATTTATGATGGCCTGAAATTGTTCCCAGTAGGTGATGCGTATCTCGATGTTGGCTGGAAAGAGAATGAAAATATCATATTTCAGTCGTTTTTTGAGTATCTGGAGAGTTTGTTCTGTCTGATTGCATATTAATTCTAGCCCTGCATTAAAATGTTGTCAATGGAAAGTTCACAGTGACACTGCAATTGACAAGGAAAGTGACGTTTCCCTATTTTAAAAAGAGTTTTGTGTAGTATTTAAACGTTGTTGGTTACAAAACATTCATTTCCAAGTCCATATAGTCCATACATGGAAACTAAGCTGCAATAACAGCCCATTTTAAACTAGTTGTTTTTGTGATGTCACAAAAGCCAACCTACACCTGTCCAGGTATTTACTTTAAAATCAGTATTTCAGTCCAGACGGAATGAAAATAAATACAGAGCAGTCAATCAGAACAGAGCTGATGTACTTGTATTAGTCTTTAAGGCACAGTAACAAAACAGTGTGTTTAATTCTGTGGAATAAAAGAGGGTGAAAAAATCGATTATGACTGTTTTGGTACCATAAACATACACAAATGTCATAAATGGCCCTTTAAAAACCAGATTAATCCAAGGTTTAAGGTGAAATCCAACATTTTGTATTCACATCCAATTAAAATGTACTGGGTGCAGTTTAGGCCTAGTACTGAAAAGCATTGACAATATGTTGAAAATATGTGAAAATGCTAAGTTTAGTTGCTAGTAAAGAAGATACCATTGCATACTTCATGCAGTTTTTTTGTTGTGTTGTATGTAGTTTTTTGTGGCTGATTATTTTGTATATCATTCAGGTGGCCCTTTCCTGTCAAAATAGGTGGTTCTTGGCCTTGTTAGATGAACAAAAACATCCCAAACAAAACATGACACTCTGACGGTATGCAGAAGTCTGTTTTGCAAGACTAAATATCAGTCAAACCATGATGAAAGCTACCACTGCTAAACCCGCACCTGACCCTAAACCAGTGGTGGACAGGAATGAAGTAAATGTAATTTGTTATTTTACTTAAGTACTTTTTTGTGTATCTGTACTTTACTGAAGTTTTTTTCATTTTGGGTGATTTTTGCTTTCATTTCACTACATTTCAAAGTCAAATATCTGACTTTTTACTACATTTTGAGAAATCTGTTGTTCCTTTTGGTTTCTGTGTGTGTCAAAATGAAAGAATTACAAAGCCAGAGCACCAATCAGGGCACAGCGGTCACTTTGTTTAGAGCTGGTTTTGGCCTGTTGGTCATACCGACCCAGTGCAGCACACGGTTCAACATCAGCGCAGCAGCGTAAAATT
Organism: Pygocentrus nattereri; assembly: GCF_015220715.1. NCBI lineage: Eukaryota > Metazoa > Chordata > Actinopteri > Characiformes > Serrasalmidae > Pygocentrus > Pygocentrus nattereri. The sequence goes on along the minus strand of NC_051234.1, from coordinate 7,864,968 downwards.
TTGGGAGAGTCTGTTCAACATAAATGATGAACTAACCTAACTTTGTGTAAATAGAGCACAATATAGAAATATGTTCACATATGCAGTCGTGACTGACGTGGCTTTTTTCTGAATTTCTACAAACACCATTTCATTTTATAGTAAATTAGTTTGGGCTGGTTTATGTTTATGAACAGACGCCTACAGATCAACATAGTAAAGGAGCTCATCTGTGATCCTGAGTTTAAAGCCAGTGTTTATTCAACTTAAACTTGAAACTAAGTTGTAAATAAATCTGAAACTGAAACTTTGCTTGTGTGTAAAAAGTGATTTCAGAGCCACTCGGTTCTCCCTGATGGAAACTGTTTACCTTCAGTGTTTTGTGCTTCTGATCATTTTAATAGACGTCAGCGTCACTAATTAATGACGTTCTATTAAAAGACTGGTTTACCAAGAGAGACGCTGGAGGACTTTCACCTGAAATGAGGTCATGAATTGAGTCTTGTTATAAAAATGATAACAGGACATCAGAGCCAGAATTACTCTTTGGGTACTTTGACTTTCGATACTTAAGTACATTTGAAGGTAAATACTGAAAGTCACCTAAAAAATGGAAGCTTGAAATGCAAAGACTGGACACCCTGATTGTTGAAAAAAAATGTGTGAATAAATTTGTAAATAAAGGTTATTCGTTAAGTGACTGTGGAAGTCATTAGCATGCCACTGTCTTTTTAAGGCTGTAATATTTTCACCAGTGTTCTGGGCAAGAGCCAATCAATTGATACATACCTACCAGGTGAAGCTCTGTTTGGCTGCCTAAATGGACACAATGAAAAATAAACAAAAAAAAAACAAAATTGTCAGAAAGAGATGTATATTTTAAGGGAAGAAGTGCGAGTCTTGTTATAAAAATGAAAACAGGACATCAGAGCCAGAATTACTCTTTTAGTACTTTTACTTTGATACTTAAGTACATTTGAAGGTAAATACTTTAGTACTTTTATTCAAGTGGAGGTCTAAATGGAGGAACTTCTACTTATACTGGAGTAATATTTTACTTTGGGTATTGTCACGATTGGCCCCTCCCAGTCCTGTCCATGTGCTTTTGTTTACTTTTTTCATCCATGTGCTTCTTAGTCCAGCCCCTTTGTTTCGTGACTCTGCCCTGATTGCTGCCACCTGTTTTCCGCCTGTCCCTCATTATCCCTGTGTTTTATAAGCCCTGTGTTTGCCCTGGTCTGTGTTGGTCTTTGTTTGTCTTGCTAGTCTTTGTGTGCTATGTGTATTGTTTGTATGTATCCTGTGCTCGTGCTGTTTGAAGTGTTGATTCTTGTTTGAGGTTCTGCGTCTCTGTTTGTCATGTCTGTCTCACAATCTCTCCATGCTGGATCATTGAACCTGGAATGTCTCGACTCTGATTTTGGATTTGCCCGTAATAAATGTCTTTTTTCTCAGCGCATGCTTCCGCCTCATCGCTCCACGTCACAGTTATCTCTACTTTAACTCAAGTACATGATTTGAGTGCTTTGTCCACTTCTGCCCTAAACATAATGTTTCATAAATTGTGTAAATTACTTGTGAGACCTTCTTGATTTTAGCAGTCATTTGGTTCAGTAGAATTGGCAAGACCTGTAAATTTACATATGTTATGAAGCTCAACTGCGTTAGCAGAGTGAACCAATTGGAGATGCTTTAAGTCTCAAAACAAGCAGAGCATATGGCTGTGTGACACTGTGGTTTAACATCTGGACAATGACGACAACAACAACAAAAATCATATATCTTGGATACTGCATGAAAACAAATCATGTTGTACATAATCAACTTTATTATTTTTTTAAAATATGTTTAACCGGTGATGGAGTCACACTGTTTTCAAAACAAATCAGCTCAAACAGAATATTTACTAATCATAACTTTATGTTCTTACTATTATGTAGGTTTTTAGAATAAATCTCAACCTCTGAGAATAACTAATGGCACATTATGAAATGTTATCCATATTTTCTGACAATAGAAATTGTAACATCTTTCATACATGCTGAATTTGAGCCACTAAATATCTATTGCATATATGAATTCTGTTGAAACAGACAAATAAAATAAATATCTCTCACCTTTTCTTATTTTATGTGGGCATAGAACATTTTCCATGTATTTGATGTGTGTCTGTACCTTAAAAAAACATTTCTATTTCACAATGTTCCATTTCCAGTTGCCTATTACGGCTCAGATATTGCAATGGTCAGTCATATGGGAATATTTCAAATGACAGCATATGGCATTATGTATTTTTAAAGGGCCCATACAATGAAAAACTAAATAGTTCTTGCTTTGTGTGTTGTTGGTCCACAAACACAGAGAATATACCAGAAAAAGTACCAGAAAAAATATCAGGCCTTTATCTGACCGCTGCGCTAAACCTTTAAACTATCCAAGCATATACATGTTCATTCAGACAAATCAAATCAAGTTTATTTGTATAGCGGTTTTTACAACTTATGTTGTCACAAAGCAGATTCAGAGAATTCCAGAAAAGTTTTAACATGAAATGTAAAACCCCCAGGTGAGCAAGTCAGGTGGCAAGGAAAAGCTCCCTCAGAGCTGAAGAAGAAACCTTGGGAGGAACCAAGGCTCACAAGGGGGGGGCCCATCCTCCTCTGGTCAAACTACCTACAAGTGATTATACTACTAATATTAATAGCAGTAGTAGTAATAGCTAGGAGTCCATGAAAACCTCAATGTAGGGTGGGCAGCTTGTCCAAGGCAGGTGGCGGTAGATAGGGAGTGGGCAGCTGGTCTGAAGGGGGTTGCAGGAGAGCTCGACAGTCAGTCATCCATCAGTGAGTGGCAGTCGTTTACTTGGAAAAAGGCAGGGAGATGGAATTAGTTTTGTTCTGTTTGGGTGTATGTAAAACAGGGAATGTGAACATTTCCAGAGTGTGGCTAACGACTCCGGCAGATCTGACTATAACAGCTTAACTAAAAGGAGAGAACCAGAAGGGACACAGACACGGGAGCACCCTGAAACAATTTGGCATCCCTCCGCTACACCGTCCACAAACCTGAGTGATCCCGTGCGAGCGGCAGGACGACAGCACCAGCGTCTCAGTTTACTATAATTCCGTGTCCGTGGACCCCTGGATCTGCTGCCTTTATCTAAGGGGGAACATTACCTACCAAAACCTAAACTGAACAAGTGAGATTGATTGAACAAGATAGAGACGGAATCTGAGTCCCGAACATTTTCTGGAAGATCATTCCAGAGTTTGGTGGCTTTATAAGAAAAGGCTCTTCCCCCAGCTGAAGCCCTCTGAATTCTGGGAACTGAGACACACAGCTGCACATAAACACATGCTTTCCTTTGCCTTCCTCACCACACCATCTCCACCGAGACCCCACCATCCCTCAGCTAATCCAAATATTAGTGTTTAATTAGAATGGGGAAAGAATGAATACTTTACGGATTAAAAGATTAGGCCGCGCATGTCATCACAACATCCGGATAACTAAATTGGCAAACTGCATTAGCAGGGCGCTAATGCTAGCTCGCGGAGGAAATAGCATCAAAGAGTTAATTGCCAAGCTAATCAGGGCAGCCCCTGCAGGGATTAGAACCCCTAATCGCAAATCTCCCTCAAAATGAAATCCCAATACCTGCTAAATGAAAACCGGCAAGGAGAAATCCGCTCTGCTCTGCGTAATTATTAACTTGACGACAAGTCGAAAAATTGAGGCTGCGAATTGACCCTATTGCACCCACACAAACTCAGAGGCACGCAGACACACATATGTATACACTCATGGAATTACTGTGAATGTCATCTAATGTTATGCCCCCACATGCAAACAGTGCTTTTCGTGACATAATTAAATGTGTCATCATCAGACATTCACGCTTGCTTCCTTTCTCATTTGCAATCAAGTGGTTTCCCATTCTGCCACTACACGATAAGTATTGTGATACAGTCATATGCACAAGTTTGAGCACAACGGGTCAAATTACATGTTGCCAAGTGAAAATAAACTGACATCCTTTACAGGGAACAAACTTCAATAGGATTTTTTTTCCTGCAAATATTAGTGCACAATTAGTATTTATCAGAAAAAATAGATCTTAAAAACACAAAATGTGCAGTATCTTTCACACAGGACACATTTTATGTTTTATTTTTCTCCATTATGTTAAATGCAGCAGCTAAAAAGCAATTGCACATTAAAATGTGTAGAAGAATGTTCTCTGTGGAGCAGTGGCGAACCATGGGTATAAGAACTAGGCCTTTCATTCTGGCTATACACTTAAAACCCTTCTTAATGCTAATTTCTGCTAGCTTCCCTATGGGATTGTAGTAGTCTCTTAGTATGAAGTCAATGCCAATTCACATTAACAGATTTTGGATGTTCCAGATTAAACACAGACAGATTAAACTTCTTTTTCTTATTTTACGTGAAGCTTGTGACAGACAAATGAGCATATACATATATATATATATATATATATATATATATATATATATAGCAGTTTCACAGTGACTCAGTCTCAGTGGAGAGCTCTGATGTAGAGCTGCTGCTGCTGTTTTCCATTTCTAACAACTTCTTGATAAGGCTGCCTGGTGTTTCATAGGCAGTGACATATCTAGGACTTCCAGAAGGCCTACAGTGATGTTTTTCCCATGAATTTGGTCCTACATATTGGAAATCAGAACATGATTGGTTGATTCCTCTGTCACATGTTTCCACTGCTCTAGAGTCCAGAGCATTGGGCATAGTGATGTTAGGCAGTGCTCTACTGCCAATGTGTGTCTATGGAGATTGCATGACTATGTATGTGATTTTACACACCTGTTAGCAACAGCTGTGGCTGAAACAGTTGGTAACACTTTATTTGGATGGTCCACTCTAGATTCTTTGTAAATGTAAATGAATAGTCATTAAATGCCACTGCACTTAAAGATCAATGTTACTTAGATGGCTGACTGTAGGTGCTTTGGAAATGCGCAATCTGCCCTTCAATAACATTCAACTAAATATCCATTGAAGTTCAGTGTGAAAGAATTTATTACATCTATCCCAAAACCCTAAACCTAACCCTAACCTTAAGCTCAAGGCAAAACCGACATCTACTAATAGCCCTAATCCTTACCATAACGTTGTTGATAATCCACTGAGGATCAGCAGAAAGTTTGTTAATGATTCAAGAAGCTGTAACGCATCTATAGGGTACCATCCTAATGAAGTGTGACCAAACAGTTGAACTCAGTCATTTGGACGGGTGTTTGTAATGTAGTGTATAACCCAGTAGATATTGACAAGTATTTATTACTGCAGTAACATGGGTTTTCGTTAATGTAACCAGTCAGCAAGGTTCAGATATGTGCGGATAAAACTGAGAAGAGTGGCTTTATTAACATGAGGCAGAGTCGTAGTCCAAGTACAGGCGTAGGTCAAAACTAGGAAACGATAGATTATCACAAATGTGACCATCTATCTAAAAGGTTCAGGCAAAAAGCAGAGTTGAAAAAGTCCGCCGTCATGTGATTTCCCAAGGTGTCTTGGGAAATGTAGTCCATAACATTAGGAGAGCCCACACAAGGCATGGCAGTTAATAACAAAATCAATGAGGAATTAATTAAGTAGGAGTGTATATGATAAACGTATTATCGGTCTCTTTTATAGACAGCAACACAGTGGGCTGGAATAGGTTGGAACAATGAGGGCTATGTAGTGCGCAATACATCATGTTGGTTGCAAAAAGGCTCTTAACTGGCATAATCTATTTAAGGAAACTGAAAGATTTGTACCTTGCTTTGTCCAGCTAAGAATAACAACTAATAGAATGTCCAGTGTTTTTTTCTTGTGGTTATCTTTATTTCATAAGTGTCCTTATGCATCCAATGTTTGTTAATAGAAGGTTGAGGTTCTGCAGTTCTTGTAGTTCTGTATTGATTCAGGTTTAAAAATACAACTCAAAAGTATCACCTTTATAACATATTTGAAATTGTAGTAATTTCATTAAACATGAGTGAAAATCTGGTGAAAGAAGATAAATTCTTTCAAATTAGCTGACACTTATTTAAACATGGATACAGGTTTCTGTATAAACTCAGGACAATTTCATCTGAAAAAGTTGTTTTAACTGACATGGCAACACAATCTTCCTGCATATATCAGAATCATTCAAACCAAATCTTTGTCATTTTTTATAAAGCAGTGACTGTATCTTGTGGTTATGAAATTGCAAATGGATTCACTTTCACTTCATTTACTGCAGTGCAAGGCTGTGCAATGTAGGCTGAAAGGCATTTATAAGATAATGACAGCTTGTTGCAAATGATAACACTGAAAATTCCAGAGGCAGTGCATAGGTGGGTATTGGCAGGCTTCACAACCAAAACAATGAATGAAAAATGGGCCAGTAGCAACATATAAAGGTGTGCAGTTCTTATTCTGGCAGTTATTTTATGAATAAATGGAAACAGGAAATTCTTCTAGATGTCCATAGGACAGGAGCACATATCAATTTTACAACATAATATAAAGCAAACTTTTTTCATCATTTAGGCCTTTTACAAAATGACATTTCCAGGGTTTACTTTAGTGAGACAATGTCCTTACTTGACTTATAAAAACAATGGGCCAACTTCAAAAGACATACCAAATGTGTTTTCTACAAAACAGAACTAAATTTTATTTTCTTCAATGTTTCCACACATGTTTGGTCACACATGTGGTTGGTTAGTGTATCGGGTAACACATCTGCCTATGCTGTAGACTGGGGTTCAATTCCCTGCTCAGGTAAACACCCTAAACTATACCAATAAGAGTCCTTGGGCAAGACTCCCAACACTACCTTCTCCTACCTGTGTAAAATGATCAAATTGTAAGTCGCTCTGGGGAAGAGTGTGTGCCAAATGTCGTAAATATAAATAAATATAAACATGCATGTAATCAACGAACACTTAGATTCAACATTTTGTTTTTTCCAAATTGATTTCATTGAATTTTACCTTGTGATCCTTCACTCTCAGAAATAAAGGTATGAAAGTATCACTGGGGCAGTGCCCCTCTTGTCACTGGGGTGGTCCCCTCAAGGTTACATCTCAGTGCCTTTAGTCAGGGAACATAACTGGACCATGATCCAGTGAAATGATATTGTCTAAGTTGTACTGACTCCACTCACCCCATCTCATCTCCAGGCTTTTTATTTTTCTGTTCTATTTTAAAACATTAGTTTATGAAAAGGTAGAAATATGTAGTTTCCACTGAGAAAAACTTTTAAGATACACAATTGGACCTTAAAACTACTGCTGTACCTTTGAGGGAACATTTGCATTGTTTGGACCTTGATGAAGAAAAAGTGTATATGCAAAGTACCTTTATTTCTAATTGTATTTCTCAATAAATTAATTTTACAATTAATTTAGTTTGCACATGAATCTTTGCTGGTAAAATTTTGCAAAATGTAAAATTTGAAGGTTCGTATGTGCAAATTGAAAATCTGAGAACAAGAAAAATATTAAATACTAACTGCACCATAAACTACAATTTTAGTTTTAAAAGTGTAACTTTTATTTGTGTGGAAAAAATGACCATGTTAAACTTTAATTCATTTTAGAATTTAGAAATATTATTGCAATTATAATAAATTGAAGAAAGCCTTGATTTTTTTTTTTTACCAATGACAAAATCTTTCTAAGATATAATTCCTACAATTAAAAGTAGAATCTGAAGATGTTCTAATTAGAATGTTGATTGAACATTCATTAGAATGTTTGATTAAAAGTTAAAACATCTTTACCAGACAATTTACAAGTATTTGCTTGCACTTCTTCCCTTAAAATATACATCTCTTTCTGACAATTTTGTTTTTTTTTTTTGTTTATTTTTCATTGTGTCCATTTAGGCAGCCAAACAGAGCTTCACCTGGTAGGTATGTATCAATTGATTGGCTCTTGCCCAGAACACTGGTGAAAATATTACAGCCTTAAAAAGACAGTGGCATGCTAATGACTGCCACAGTCACTTAACAAATAACTTTTATTTACAAATTTATTCACACATTTTTTTTCAACAATCAGGGTGTCCAGTCTTTGCATTTCAAGCTTCCATTTTTTTAGGTGATTTTCAGTATTTACCTTCAAATGTACTTAAGTATCGAAAGTCAAAGTACCCAAAGATTAATTCTGGCTCTGATGTCCTGTTATCATTTTTATAACAAGACTCAATTCATGAACTCATTTCAGGTGAAAGTCCTCCAGCGTCTCTCTTGGTAAACCAGTCTTTTAATAGAACGTCATTAATTAGTGACGCTGACGTCTATTAAAATGATCAGAAGCACAAAACACTGAAGGTAAACAGTTTCCATCAGGGAGAACCGAGTGGCTCTGAAATCACTTTTACACACAAGCAAAGTTTCAGTTTCAGATTTATTTACAACTTAGTTCCAAGTTTAAGTTGAATAAAAACTGGCTTTAAACTCAGGATCACAGATGAGCTCCTTTACTATGTTGATCTGTAGGCGTCTGTTCATAAACATAAACCAGCCCAAACTAATTTACTATAAAATGAAATGGTGTTTGTAGAAATTCAGAAAAAAGCCGCGTCAGTCTCGACTGCATATGTGAACATATTTCTATATTGTGCTCTATTTACACAAAGTTAGGTTAGTTCATCATTTATGTTGAACAGACTCTCCCAAAATTTTACGCTGCTGTGCTGACATTGAACCGCGTGCTGCACTGGGTCGGTATGACCAACAGGTCAAAACCAGCTCTAAACAAAGTGACCGCTGGGCCCTGATTGGTGCTCTGGCTTTGCACTTCTTTCATTTTAACATTACGTTTTTATACACACAGAAACCAAAAGGAGCGACAGATTTCACAAATTGTAGTGGAGGAAAAAGTCAAATATTAGACTTTGAAATGTAGTGGAGTGAAAGAAAAATGGAAAAACTTCAGTAAAGTACAGATACACAAAAAACTACTTAAGTACAGTAACAAAGTACATTTACTTCATTACTGTCCACCACTGGTTGTGAATGACTGGCATGCATGTGATAGACCAAAAGGGAGGACATAAAACTTTTAGACCCCTCTTTTGAATGCAAATCTCAGGCCCTTCCTGTGAACAGTGAGAGGAAATTAAGCATCCTTTAGACTGAATCAAGATTCTAAAGATGTCTTTTTGGAAAAGGCTACACGAGCTGAGAAGAGAATCCTGCACCTCCACTCTTTTCAGAGCATGCGTTTCAAGAAATGCAGTTGAGCCCGCTGAGACAATAATGTGGCTCTAGCTGCTTATAGCATTCTTCTGAACAAGAGAAGCTAGCTCCAAATGTAGGGCCTCCGTTTTAACTCTTTGGTCACTATGGTGACAGAGTGCCCTTGTAGGGAAGCAGCCAGCATTAGCAAAGTACCTGGTAGCCCCTAGCATGTTTTCAGAACCCAAGGGGACACTACATTTTTCTCCTTGTTTGTCCTCTAAGGCTAAGGCTAAGGCAAGAAAAAAGAGGCAGAAACACTGCTGCCATCCGTCGCTCTTATTGTTCACTTATAAGCATAACTTTTGATTGTGTCTTCTTTTAAATGGTTAAAAGTCCCTTCACATTTATCCATTTTGCTAATGGTATACGCTTAGATTCTTGTGCATGCAGTAAGTAACATCTCTGGATGCAACCTTTCCATCCCCAACTCCTCCATGTGGAGCGTTTCTGTATTTTTTTACTTTAATTACTTTGTAATTTTTTGGTAGATGGAGGTTTTTGTTTTTTTTTATTAGCTTGTGAATATAGACAGAAGCCACGTGGCTAAATAGCATATCCTCTTGCAGCCATATAACAGCAGTGATTGCCCTCAAATGGAATACTTAACTAACAAACATGAGTGACCAGATGAGCTAAAAGGTGAAGCTAGTAGAGTAGCTAGCTGGCTATCTAGATACACCAGTGAGGCCTCTTTTCTCTGGTTGAAGTAAAACGTGTACATGGGGTCCATTTCCTGCTGAATAAAGATTTAATGGCTGTTTACTTTATAATTTTGTTTGATGACTTTGTTATGAAGTTATGCTAGTGACTGTATATCGCTGTTGTGTGGTTGTATATCGCTGTTGTGTGGTTGTATATCGCTGTTGTCAGAACAAAACCTTGTATGTCCATTTTTGTCATTTTCCAGTTTTTCACAGAATTTGAAAATGCCTGTTGGCCTTTACATTGTACATAAATTTCATGATGTATGGACTAAAAGATATGCCCCAAAATGGCTTGGAAAACATTCTGGTTCCATTGACTTCCATTAAAATGCAGTAAGTTTTTTCCCTCTCCTGTAAAGTCACCATCATGGAGATGTGAGGTTTTGTTCCGACAACAGCGATATATTAGCCTATAGCTCAGCGGCTAAGCTAGCTGTCTGTAATGCTTGACCCGTCAGGAATTTCCTAAAGGTTTCGTAATGTATTTGTATAATGCATGCTGGCTATTCTAGTAAAAGAACAGTCATGATGAAAATAGGAAAATGATTGATGATGCTTAGCTAAAGCTTCTAGATAATTTACGTTCCTAACGCCTTAAACTCTAGAATTAAGAAGCTTATCTTTCTTTTACAAAAGGTCCCACTTTATATTGTGTCTCTAATAACTATGTAGGTACATGTGAACAACATATGTAACAACAATGTAACTACCTATGATTTAGACACTTTTACTGACATGATGCTACAAGAAAGGTCCTGTGTAGTTGCTATGTAGTTACAATGTAGTAACAAAATAATATTAATCAGTGTTGCGATTGTTACCTTGTTACAACAGTTATACCACAGTAATAACTTCCTTTAACGGCTGAAAAAGACCTGATCTGTATTGTATCAAAAATATACACACAAATGAAGTTGATATGTGTAACTAGATAGGCTGTACCTCTGTAATACCTATCTAACATTGGCTATATCATTAGTACTTACAGTGTTGTTGCATATGATATTCATATGTAACTACGCAGTTATGAGAGACACTTAGTATAAAGTGGAAGCAAAAAAATAAAATAAAAAATTGTAAATCATAATCCAATATCATGTTTTTTTTTGCATCTGATGCAATACAATTTGATAAATAATACTAATAAAAGAGTCACAAAAACTTGAATGAGACTTTATTTGGCACTGTAACTGTCTATACTGTCTCTGTTAGCTGTTTGCACTTGGTCTCTTGTGCATTTATTTTTAAATATATACGTGCATCAACTAAATAAATGTCCACAGATAATAAAAAACAACTTAAATGAAAAGCACATAGTTTTAGCGCACTTAAAGCATTTACAAGATAGCCTTGACAGATAGCAGCATCTCCTTGTGTCTAAAAGAGAATGAAAATTTGGGAACTTAGAAATAAGAACTGAGAAATAAGAAATAAATAAACAATGCTAGTGCACAGAGTAACCACCAGCCATCTCTTTGTTTCTGGTTCCAATGGATGTTTATTTAACACTGATGTATTACTAGCTTGAACACAGAAAGATATTTGAAAATAATACATGCGTTGTCACTGTTTGCTTAAGTAAATAAGGAATCAAAAACTAAACTCTGTAAAAAATGTTCTAGGAGTAAAAAAATAAACAAGTTTTAGCGCACTTAATGACACAATTCATCGCCACATAACAGAAACTCCTCGTTTTTTAAGAGAACAAAACTTTGTAAACACACACATAGTGCACAGAGTAGCAGCATCTCTTTGTTGGTAGTCCCAGGCCCAGACCCAGACAAGAACAAGCTTTCATCTTCTCATAAATGGCCCCATCCTCACTGAATGTTCTCTCAGCATAGCTTTGTTTTCAATCACTCAGCAGTCCCAGTTTATGAGCTGCAAGTTGTGATACAGGAAATAAAGTTTCTTTGCATTTTCTCCACTGAGCCTCTTCCTCTTCCTCTCATAAATGGTTCAACAGGTGGCTTTTGTTCTGTTTCTTCATTCCAGTGACCAACTAGTCTTCCTCTCAGTCACTAGCCACGTTTACATGCAGCCTAATAATTCGTTAATAATTTGACAAATAGCTATATGACTGAACGAGGTGTGTAATCCTGTAAATAATAATAATAAATAAATAGAAGAATAATAATCATGTAGGCGCCTGTATCTGATTAGTTTAAGTACATTCTGATCATATGTGTTGTGTCATAGTGAAAGTTTATAATGTCCAACGTGGTCCAGAAACTGGTCTGCAGAGTAAACAAAGTTTATACTCTTTATGATCTTTAAAAGATGCTGGTGGGACGGATGTCCAGCTAAGATGTGTCTTAGAACATGACGTCTTCCTCTTGGCCTTCTTTAAGGACATGTGAAGGACATTTTCCTGAGTCTGACATCATTTTAAAGCAGTTATAAATACAAGCACTGCTCACTGCTGCTCATCGCACTCTGACTGGACTCGCGTGATGCTGGTTGTCATGGTAACATCTACACTAAGTGATTCTCTACGCATGCAGATAATTTGGGATCTGATTACTTGTAGTGAGTATGTAAATAGAGTTTTTCCATCATATTGTTGAGTAGAGTGAGCATAAACACCTCAGTCTTTATCTATAATGGGAATGTATTAAATCAGATTGGCAAATATCTTTGCATGTAGATTACAACCAGTGATGTCCTCACTGTTTTCCTCAGCAGGAGTTCCATGATGACTATGAGCCCCAGGAATGTTTGCATACATTCTGTCAACAACACCAGATTTGTTTACCCTTATTGCTTTAGGATCCAATCCAGTAGTGGCAGTGTACTGAGAACCCAACAGTGTTGCCAGTGCCAAACATTTGGTCTCCTCAATCTTGGAATTTTTTTCTCCAAGCTCTGCAACATTGTCTCCCTGACTGTTCTGATCCCTCTGGTAGTGGGACCCTCTCGTTAGCATTGCAATGCTTGATGTGAGGGACAGGGGCCTCTGCCTTGGTCATCTCAAGAGTTGTTCCTTTGATAAGGCCCAATGTCTTAATCAAATTTAATATCCCATTCTTCTGTGGATGAACTTCCCATGTTCTCCAGCGTACAAATTCAGGGCATACTTCTGCTCCAGCATCCTCTGCAACATGTGTAGAGTAGTGTTCCAGCAAATGGGAACAGCTTGAAGGATTCCATGCTGGGGAAAGCCTTGAATGGCCCTCAGTTTTGCTAGCACAGAATCGTTGAAGTGCAGTGCACATGTCTTCAACTTGCTGATAATGTCTTCCCCCACTGCTCTCTGACTGCTGATGGCCTCATTTACCATGAACTGTAAGGTCGGGTATCTCTGCCAACTTCATGCCTTTGATCATGTTTGCACCACTGTCTCTGAGCACAAGTACCACTCTTTCTAGGGTGTTGTGCCAGCGGTCAACCATATTAAGAGACAGCTCACTAATGTAGTCCCCAGTATTGGAGCTGCACTTGGCCTTGATATTTAACACTACCTGTTTCCTTTCTATGAAATGGCATGTTAGATTCATTAATGATTCAGTTTTTCCAGACCAACAGTCTGTGGCAAAAGAGAAATGGGGACCAGCATCCTTCTTGCAGTCAGTGCTTTGATATTTTTCCCAAAGTCTTTGTGTGCACACTGTCCAGCATCTCTGTAGAAGTACTTCTCACTTTAAGACTGTACCCTGGTTCTGCTACAGCCAACAACCATCTAAAGCCCACATCTGAAACAACTGTAAATGTCTGACTTTTTGGTCCCCATGCTCACCAATTATCTGTGGATTCTCAGTGAAATAATTCCATAAGGTACTAGAAAAACAAAGATAAGGCATGTATAATTCCATTATTCCACATTATTACAATCAAATATGCATGGTTATCTGAGCCGGCAACATGTGGCTTTAAATGGAATTAGAATTAATTACATCAGGTAATGCTGTACTTTTTAGGGTGCAGTGGGTAGCGTTGTCGCATCACAGCAAGAAAGGGTTTGATTCCACAGCAGGGTGACCAGGGATCTTGCTGTGCAGTGCAGAAACTCTAACCCTAACATTCATTCCCCAAAACATTGTTTGCAAGTTGATAACGCTATTACTATTGTCTGGACCTAAGCCAACAGGTTAAATCTCCCATTAGTAAATAAAACAAACTGTAATTAGTGTTGCCTTATAACTTTCAAATCAGTCACTTATTATAGCAGATAGTTGACTTGAGATGAGACCAATAGTTTTTGATGCCTCTAAGCTAGTCTTTATGGACCTTGCTTTATGCAATGGTGCGCAGTCATGTTGGAACAGGAAGGGGCCGTCCCCAAACTGTTCCTGCAAAGTTGAGAGCATGAAATTGTCCAAAATCTCTTGGTCTGCTGAAGCTTTAAGAGTTCCTTTCACTGGAAATAAGGGGCCGAGCCCAACTCCTGAAAAACAACCTCACGCCATAATCCCCCCTCCACCAAACTTTACACTTGGCACGATGCAGTCAGACAAGTACCGTTCTCCTGGCAACCGCCAAACCCAGACTCATCTATCGGATTACCAGATGGAGAAGCATGATTCGTCACTCCAGAGAACACGTCTCCACTGCTGTAGAGTCCAGTGGTGGCGCTTTACACCACTGCATTCCACACTTTGCCTTGCGCTTGGTGATGTAAGGCTTGGATGCAGCTGCTTGGCCATGGAAACTCACTCCATGATGTTCTCTACGCTGTTCTTGAGCTAATCTGAAGGCCACATGAAGTTTGGAGGTTTGTAGCGATTGACTCTGCAGAAAGTCTCGGCCTCTGTGCACTATGTGCCTCAGCATCTGCTGACCCCGTTCTGTCATTTTACATGGCCTACCACTTTGTGGCTGTCATTCACAATCACTTCCACTTTGTTATAATCCCACTGACAGTTGACTGTGGAATATTTAGTAGTGAGGAAATTTCACGACTGGACTTGTTGCACAGGTGGCGTCCGATCACGGTACCACACTGAGCTCTTGAGAGCGACCCATTCTGCAGGGCTAGGTGCTTGGCTTTATGCACCTGTGGCCATGGAAGTGATCGGAACACATGAATTCAATGATTTGGATGCATTAGTGAATACTTTTGTAAATATAGTGTATGTGATTGATATATATTAAGAAAGAACATTATTATTTGTTGCAAAATATAACATTAACATGGAGTTTAAAATATTATTTATTATTATAATGAAATTTACACTGAAAGAAAGTGATGTTAAGGTCTGTTGCTTCTTCTCTAAAACCTATTAAAAATCACCACCTAAATACAATTCACTATAAACCAAATGACATCCATTTTTTTATTAGTACATGAAAACATAAGCCCACCCACAGTGTATGTAGTGCCTATATAAGTAATGCACAACGTATCACAAAATACCTTCTTCATTACACTACCTTTAGATGTGTAGTTCTACAAATATTAGTCTTCTGTGCTTCCACCCTTGAAGCTGCAGGGTTTTAATGGGAGTTTACACTCATGCAAAGTTAATTTAATGTGACCCCTGAAGGATTAAAATTTGAATAACGACATAGGATAAAGCGCAGCCTCATTAAGTCATTGTTGCGCTTGGTATTTGTGTAGCACTTTGTACAAACTACTTTGCTCTTCACTCTGAGATGATAGTGCTCTCTGGCAAGTTCTTGATAAACACTCCTGCTTTAAAGCTAAACACCATGAAAATGTCACGTAGCTGGTTGTGTGATTTAGGTACACTAGGTTCACTCATAAATAGAGGCAATTAACATCATCCTCATCATATACATGCCTGGGCACTGATGTATGGCCACAGCAGTGAGATTATATCTTTACTATCCACTTTATTAGAAACATCTATCCTATACTGTGCAGTGCCAAATTCAGAGGCCTCTTGATTTATTCAATTTCCAGTCAAAACAGTCTTTAACCCCTTAAAATCCTGAGCTTATTACATACTAAGGCTTATTATTCCGTAACTACATGGAATATAATGCTAACTGCCTGAGCTACTCTTAATTGGACCCACCAGCGGGTCAGAAAACATATCACTGCTGTCAGAACAAAACCTTGTATCTTCAAAATGGCAACTTTACAGGAGAAGGGAAAAACTTATTACTTTCAATGTAAGTCAATGGAAATAATGGAGATTTTCAGTCATTTTTGGCCATTAATTTTGGTCCATCCTTCTTGAAATTTACATATAATATAAAGGCCAACATGCCTTTTCAAATTATGTCAAAAACTGAAAATCGGCAAAATTGGAGATACAAGGTTTTGTTCTGACAACAGCGATACATTTTATTGAAAACTATACAGACGCTTCCAACACCAAGTGTACTCTCAAACCTTCAGTATTTAGTGTGTCAACTCCTTGCTTCTATTACAGCTTCCCTTTCTTTTTTTTAATTGCTATCATGTTTTGAAAGACATCTGCAAGGATATTTCTCCACACCTCCAAAGTTCAGTGTTAGAAGTTGGTTGTATTTTCTACTCCATACAATCCAAGTAATGCCAATTACAAATATAGACTAGTAACAGTCTATAAAACCTTACTCTACCTCTAAAGCATCCAGTTCCAGTATACATTTTCTCAGCATCTTGACAGCTGCACACCCTTTGCGAACCCTAGCATTGAGTTGTCTTCTCACCATGGAAGGTTGGGCAGAAACACCTGTGGGTTCTTTCAGATGTGAAGCAGAAGAAAACTTTATTGGTTATCTAAATGTGCCAGTTTTGATGGTCTTCCAGGTCTTGTATTGTTTAGAGTCACAATTCCTTTATATCACTGTTGTCAGAACAAATCCTCGTTTTTGTCGTTTTTCAGTTTTTAATATAATTTGAAAATGCATGTTGTCCTCTACATTGTGTGTAAATCCATGAAGAATTGATCAAAAGAAACGGCCCAAAATTGCTTGGAAAAAATTCTGTTTTTTTCTTCTCCTATAAAGTCACCATTCCAGAGCTTTCACTTACTTTCCTTTGACCTTCCATTTCCTTATGCAAGTGGATAATCTTCCATCTAATTTTCTCAGAAAAATCTGAAAAATATTCAATGTGTACTTAATGAATCTTTGGTGGTCTCTGACTTTTGCACAGTACTGTACGTGCACAGTTACTGACTGTCGTCCATTTGTTGTTATGCACAATTTGTCAGCATCCCTCCACTCCATTTGGTCAGTTTCTGCCCGCTGGGCGGCATCCAGATATTACGTGATGGACCATTCTTAACCCAGCAGTGGTATCAGAAATGCGTGGAGTGCCAGATTCCTGCACTGTTGGTGCTTTTCCTTTATGAAACTCATTAGTTAATTGCCCGATTTAATTTGCCTTACAGAGCAGAGAAATCAACAAATTATGATGGACTTCGGACCTCCGTTCACCAGCTCCAACGCACGGTAGGTGTTTCCAATAAATTGGTCACTAATTAATAATAAGTAATATGTAATAAGTAAGCTGTGTCACAAGTTCACAATGGCTGTGTTTACATGCAAAGATTTTAGCCAATCTGATTGAATACATTCCGATTACAGATTCAGACTGAGGTGTTTATTCTCACTCTACATGCTCACTAAGTTATCCGATCCAAAATGACACACGTGTGGAGTCCCGCTTAGAGTAAACGTTACCATGACAGCGAACATCATGTGAGGTCCGGTCAGCAAGATGCATTTTCAGTTAATGCGCTTGTATTTTTAATTGCTTTAAAAATATGTCAGAAAAATGTACCTCACATGTTCTTATTAAAGAAGGCCAAGAGAAAGACGTCGTGTTCTGAGACACATAAGCTGGACGTCCATCCCACCACTGTCTTTTAAAGATCAGAGCATAAACTTTCCTCCGCAGACCAGTTTCTACTCTCGCCATGTTGAATGCCAAAAACTTTTGCTATGTCGGGACACAAATACACAGAACGTACTTAAACTTTCTGATAGGGAAGGTAATCAGATACAGGCGTTTACACGACTATTATTTTTCTATTTATTGGATTGATTACAGGATTACCCACCTTGTTCAATTGGATAGAAATTGTATTCCAAATGGACTCAGACTAGACTCTTCTAATTGAGGTGTTTACATGTACATATTCTATTCTGACTGAGCTAATAGTCAGATTATTAATGGATTATTAGGCTGCGTGTAAACGTGGCTATTGTGAGCATAGCATGGTAACAAAAATGTCTATTCTTGGCACAAAGGAAAGCTCGATGCTTGGGAATCTAACACTTGACAAACATGCCTCATCAGATAGCATCTCCATATCAGACGATCCCATACAGATGGTTCTTGTTACACATGCAGGCTGTCCTCTCCATCTTAACAGAGCTTAGCGCTCTAACAACTCTGCAACTGATTAAAGCAGAGATTTGGACTCTGTAAGCCCTTAAGATACAAGCTCTGAACAAATTGGATCATGTCAGCAACTTTCCCTACAATGCTTGAGACGCATTGTCTGGTATAATGCAGGCTGAAAGCTAGTCTAGATGCTTTTTTGTTTCCGAAGACAAGGCCTCGTGAGGAAGTGTCATTCAATTACATAATGACAGCTACAGCATTGTCTTCAAAACTTGATGTAGCTCTACTTTCATGTATAATTTCTGCTCCGTTAGGGAAGCACTGACAAGCTCTGTTTGACTGCCTAGCATAAAGGACATAAAGTGGTTAATTAGGAGAAAATGCTATTTGCTAAGTAACTCATTTTGCTGGACTGAAGTGATTCAGTGGAGTGTTTCACTTGTTATTGCTGTCAGTTTTAGAAAGAAATAGAAGATGATTGCCAGACCGAACAAGGAACAAAGTTTGACTAAACACTTCCTGCGCCACTACATCAACAATCTGACAGCCAGTCCATGCCGGGTGACCAAAGCAAGGCCATCAGAATGAATCATCACTAAATGAGTGTATTACACAATGGCAGCGCCCGCTTTAAAAGACCTCTCCAATCATCGAAATGACCATCAATCCCTAGCCGCTAAGTACAAATCCAGGCATATCAATACAAATTTCATTAAGGGCTTCAGAAATGAGAATGGACATATTTATATTTTCATCGTGTGTATGGATTTTCGTTGGCATTGTCTGAATGGTGGCACCTTGAATGCTTTGAACACTTTGCTGTAAGCCTTTCAGGCCAAAAGCGAAGCAATTGGGAGGAGGGCATGGTGTAGTTCACTCTGACATTCAGGAGACCAAAAGAAAGTTAAATGAGTTTTGTGGTTTTGAGTGAAGCTTAAATGAGCTCGATTGATCTCAATAAATAAAGCTATTGAATGGAACATTCGGCAGTGGTCGTTTTGTAAATGTCGCCGGGTAGCGGAGTGGAAAAAGAGAAGCCCACCTCCCCACCCCTCTCTCCTTGTCCAACGCCTGCCATGATGTATTGTATTTGGAGTGAGTGAGATTTGACGGAGGCGGAGAAAAAGTATTGACCAGAAAAGAAACTGACATTCAGAAAGTGCATGTGCGTGGAGCCATACGCCATGCTGATGGCGTTTTTACTTCAGGTTGTTTCAGCTGGAAACTAATGGTAGAGAAATGATGTATAAATCACATGGATCAGAGAAAAGAAGAAATATCAGACAGGGCTATGTACTAAAGGAAGATGACGTTCTGTAACGTGCCTGAAACAGAGAAACTTGGATTTATTCAATAGGAAGGAATGCACTTTAACAAAGAGGCAACTGGGAGGTAGTCTGACAACAGCTATGTTTACATTCGGACTAATAGCTCAGTTGGAAAATATGCCCAAGTATATACCTCAGTCAGAATAGTTTAGTCCGATTGAGGCCATTAAGAATACAATTTTTATCCGATTTTTGATTACCACGAGTTGGGTAATGAATCAGTTAAATAGAAGAATAATAGCTGTGTAAATGCTTGTATCTGATTACCTTCCCTATCGGAAAGTTTCAGTACGTTCTGATCATGTGCATCATGTTCATAGTGAAAGTCTATGACGTTCAACACAGCGGAGCAGAAACTGGTCTGCAGAGGAGACGAAGTTTATGATCTGATCTTTAAAAGACAGCAGTGGGACAAACGTCCAGCTTATCTGTCTCAGAACACGACGTCTTCCTATCAGCCTTCTTTAACAAGGACATGTGAAGTACGTTTTCCTGAGTCTGACATCATTTTAAAGCAATTATAAACACAAGCACTGCTCACTGCTGCTCATCTCACTCTGACTAGACTCAATGTCTATACTAAGCAATTCTCTAAGCATGTGTGTCATTTTGGATTGGATTTCTTGTAGTGCACACGTAAACAAAATATTCAAAATATTCAAGGAAAAAAACCTACTTTACTTTTAATGGAAGTGTGGAGCCAAGTCATTTTGCGTTTGTTTCTTTTGGTCCTTTCATCATGAAATTTACACACAATGTAAACAATAACGCGGTGGGTAGTGCCGTTGCCTCACAGCAAGGAGGGCCTGGGTTCAATTCCCCGGCCTGGCAACGAGGGTCCTCTCTGTGTGGAGTTTGCATGTTCTGCATGGGTTTCCTCCCACAGTCCAAAGACATGCAGTTAGGCCAATTGGACATGCTACATTGCCCCTAGGTTTGAGTGTGTGTGTGATTGTGTATGTTTGTCTGTCTGCCCTGCGATGGACTAGCGACCTGTCCAGTGTGTATCCTGCCTTCCGCCTGATGACCACTGGGATAGGCTCCGGTTCCTCCCACGACCCTGAGGGAGAAGCGGCTTAGAAAATGTGTGTGTGTGTGTGTGTGTGTGTAAACAATAACAGGCATATTCAAATATTGTTAAAAACTGAAAAATACAAGTTTTTCTTCCAACAACAGCAATATAAAATAACAAAAAAAAACAGTGAATATACAGCTACAAAGATACAATATTCACATGGACCAAAATTAACCAAATCTATAGTTAATAGGACAATTTGGCCTGAAGGAAATATTTACCCACAGCAGCCTGCATTGTCACCATGTTCACTCTCCTACTGCTATTCTAGAGCATGTGAAGATCAGTAAATGAAGCTCCTGGTAAAGCTAATGTTATTACTAGGAAGCCGAATATTTTATCGCAGCCATGTATCTGTACCGTTTTCAGTCGATATTACAACTTGAAGAATGGATTACTAAAACAACTGAAATGACTGTCAGATGAGGACGACAACAAGCTAAAAGAGAAAGTGAGCAAAGTAGCTGATGTTGAGACCTTACCTCAGTATGACTTCCTTTATCTGACTAAAAGATTGTTGGCAGATCAAGTTGAGAGTTGAACTACTGCTAGCTTGGTTGTATTTATTAGCCTACAGGCCAGTAAAGCTAGCTGTCAGTATTGGTTGACGCCACAGCGAACCCTCTGCATACCACCTCGATGAGCTCACACCGTGCTCACCGCCTGTTGTTTCGGCACTCCTCCACTAGCTGAGTGTACTTTGCCCTCTTCATCTCGTTGGCCTTCTCGATGCAGTCTTCCCAGGGTACGGTGAGTTCCAGTAAAACGATTTGCTTGGAGGTGTCTGAGATAAGTAGCATGTCAGACCGCAGTGTTGTAGTGGCAACAGTTTCTGGGAATTTCAATTGCTAGGTACCCTAGGTCAATTTTCAACTCCCAGTCTTGTTGCTAGCAGGCCAGATGAGTTGGCCCTGGCTTCTCCCCAGCCTGGACGAAAGCAATGGTGTTCTTCACTTGGCAGAGATGCTTGCAGTGGCCAATTCCACAGCTGATTGTGTTCGCTATGGCCTTCAGGACTTGATCATGGTGGCAGCGGTAGCACCTCTTGCCCAGGGCTTTCGAACAGCAGCTGAGGATGTGTTCCAGGGTCCCCCTCTTTAGACACAGGTTGCAGGCAGGTGACTCCACCAATCCCCAGCTGAACAGGTTGGATAGTACATCGTAGACAGCCTGGTTCAGGAATCGTATACGATGGGGTTCTGCTTTCCACAGCTCCGCCCATGAGACTTTGCAGTCCACTGCATGCTCCCATCTTGTCCATGCTCCCTGCTGCTGCATTCCAAACATCCTGCTGGCCTGCTCCTCCTCTACTGATGCCTCTACTCTTACTGCACCAGTACTTTGCTGTCTTTCCCCTGTGCCTTGTTGTAGCGAGATGTTTTACCACTACCCAGGCCAGCTCTTCCATAAGTCACTACTCCCACCAGTGCCTTGTGCCGTATCCGTGACATATTTGCGCGGTGGGTATTGTAGTGTTAGAACATTGATAAATAAAAATGATATAAAAGCATGAATTTTTCAGGCAGAGGAGGCTGAGGGATACAATTCTGTGCTACAGAATAGTGGATAACAAGAAAAAGTACAAGTTAAAGCAACTGAAAAAAGAGTTCCATTACACCTGGAGCCATTACAAGAGAAACCGACTTAACATTTTCAATTAACATCCCTTTATTAAACAGCCTTTGATACCTAATATTGGTATTTAATTCCATTTCCATGAGATGAGAGGTTATACAATCAATAAGTGAGTAATTACATTTTAAAATATGTAAAATATCTGAAAACTGGTACAGAGATGCCAAAGCTACGCGATACAAGATCACTTACACATTTAGCTAATACCCTTGTTGGTGATGTCTATGGAAAAGATATTTGGATAAAACTCTATAGATGTTTAGATGTTAAAGACATCATGGTGGGAAAAATGCACAGGCAAAAATAGCCCAAAATTTAACTTCTCTTTTTCCATGAATTCTTCTTGCTACAAAGCTCAAAGTTTGAGTTAGGAACAGATATTAGACCAAGGCTTACAGAGATATGGTTGAAGTCGAGGATAAGAGTCTGTATTTGTTCAGAAAGAATCCTAGAAAAAATAAAAGATACAAAGATGAAACCTCTGTATCACCATGCATTTGCAAAAGTGAGAAAACCAGCCTAACCCCAGTGAAAAATTTACACTGCTCAAAAAAATAAAGGGAACACTCAAATAACACATCCTAGATCTGAATGAATGAAATATTCTCATTGAATACTTTGTTCTGTACAAAGTTGAATGTGCTGACAACAAAATCACAAAAATCATCAATGGAAATCAAATTTATTAACCAATGGAGGCCTGGATTTGGAGTCACACGCAAAATTAAAGTGGAAAAACACACGACAGCCTGATCCAACTTTGATGTAATGTCCTTAAAACAAGTCAAAATGAGGCTCAGTATTGTGTGTGGCCTCCACGTGCCTGTATGACCTCCCAACAATGCCTGGGCGTGCTCCTGATGAGGTGGCGGATGGTCTCCTGAGGGATCTCCTGCATTAGGAGGAACCCAGGGCCAACCGCACCAGCATATGGTCTCACAAGGGGTCTGAGGATCTCATCTCGGTACCTAATGGCAGTCAGGCTACCTCTGGCGAGCACATGGAGGGCTGTGCGGCCCTCCAAAGAAATTCCACCCCACACCATTACTGACCCACTGCCAAACCGGTCATGCTGAAAGATGTTGCAGGCAGCAGATCGCTCTCCACGGCATCTCCAGACTCTGTCACGTCTGTCACATGTGCTCAGTGTCAACCTGCTTTCATCTGTGAAGATCACAGGGCGCCAGTGGCGAATTTGCCAATCCTGGTGTTCTCTGGCAAATGCCAAGTGTCCTGCACGGTGTTGGGCTGTGAGCACAACCCCCATCTGTGGACGTCGGGCCCCCATACCATCCTCACGGAGTCGGTTTCTAACCGTTTGTGCAGACACATGCACATTTGTGGCCTGCTGGAGGTCATTTTGCAGGGCTCTGGCAGTGCTCCTCCTGTTCCTCCTTGCACAAAGGTGGAAGTAGCAGTCCTGCTGCTGGGTTGTTGCCCTCCTACATCCTCCTCCACGTCTGGTGTACTGGCCTGTCTCCTGGTAGCGCCTCCAGCCTCTGGACACTACGCTGACGGACACAGCAAACCTTCTTGCCACAGCTCGCATTGATGTGCCATCCTGGATGAGCTGCACTACCTGAGCCACTTGTGTGGGTTGTAGAGTCCGTCTCATGCTACCACGAGTGTGAAAGCACCACCAACATTCAAAAGTGACCAAAACATCAGCCAGAAAGCAGAAAGGTACTGAGAAGTGGTCTGTGGTCCCCACCTGCAGAACCACTCCTTTATTGAGTGTGTCTTGCTAATCGCCAATGATTTCCACCTGTTGTCTATTCCATTTGCACAACAGCTGTGAAACTGATTGTCAATCAGTGTTGCTTCCTAAGTGGACAGTTTGATTTCACAGAAGTTTGATTTACTTGGAGTTACATTGTGTTGTTTAAATGTTCCCTTAATTTTTTTGAGCAGTGTATATAGTCCAAAAGTTGAAGAGACTACTGAATCCCCTATAGAACTGCAGTGGAACTTATTTCACCCATCATCTATCACCATATATATATATATATATATATATATATATATATATATATATAGTAGTCCATCTGTTTCTCTGATACTTTGTTAGCCCCCTTTTACCCTGTTCTTCAGTGGTCAGGACCCCCATGGATCCTCACAGAGCAGGTACTATTTGGGTGGTGGATCATTCTTAGCACTGCAGTGATACTGATGTGGTGGTGGTGTGTTAGTTTGTGTTGTGCTGGTACGAGTGGATCAGACACAGCAGTGCTACAGGAGTTTATGTGTATGACCTTGTGTATGTGCATGAGAATAAAACAAGTAAAATAGCGGGACAAAAAGTTGATGTTGACTTGGCCGTTCAGTTGCCCAGCTAATGACAGTGCACACACTCAAAATGGTAAAGACAAACTGAAAAATATTACATAAACATTACAGACATCCTGTTGTAACATTACATCACCACATCCCCATGAAAACAATACCACCAGAATAGTACTTACTCCTTGGTCCTCACTGGAATATGCCATACCTGTCACAAGTACATGCGTTATTTACAGTGAAAGGTGTTGCAGTGTTGAGTTTATGTCAAGCCTGCATTCTCGTTGATGTGTACACAGTCTTATTGTATTGTGGCTTTGGATTGGTGATTGCACTGCAGTCAAGGCAATGCAAGGCCAGATCTTATGTGCCTATATTTGATGCATCTTTCTGTAAATTGCCAGCAGAATGATTCTGTAGTTGTTTGTAGACTGCCACAAGAGTTACATCATCAATTAGTAAGCCCATTCCAAATGCAGTCAAGTCCAAGCCATGACACTACCTCCACCATACTTGATTGATAAGCCTGTATGTATTGGATCCTTCCTTTCTCCATACTTTGGCCTTTCCATCACTTTGATAGAGGTTAATCTTGATCTCGTCAGTCCTTAAAATGGTTCCAGGCCTTTTCTGGCTCATCTTTATTTCTCATTGCTAATAAATGGTTTGCATCTTGTGGGTTGGCCTGTACATTTAATCTTTGAATGGGTCATACCCCTTCACTGTACTCCTGCCCTGTAGGGGTTGTTGTGTTTTTGTTTTTGTTGTTGTTCACAGCTCTCACAATGTTCCCGTCATCAATTGCTGTTGTTTTCCTTGGCCAACTTGTTCCATGCCTGGTTGTTAATATGCTAGTAGTTTCTTTCTTTTTCCAGACATTCCAAATTATTCCATTGACTATGCCCAATGTCTCTGATCAATCTTCTCTCAAAATGACTTGCTTTTCTCCCACAGGCAGTGCTCTGGTCCTCATGTGGGTTTATTCTTTTTAACAGCAAAAGCAGTCTCCAGAGGGGAAACCCAGGGCTGAAATTAAGCAGAGACTTTCTGACCTGTTAATTGTTTAAAATCAATTGATATCTGATTTTTTGATCAGTTGAATTAGTCTAACAGGGCACATCTGAGTAACATGAATCACCTTTTAGTCACATGTTCCACTATTTTCCAATGTTTAACCCATCTAGATGCAAATGTCAGAAGATAAAAGCTGAATTTCTGATCTTATATTCATCTTTTGATCTCAAACCCAAGTATCTAGTGTATTAAATCTAGTAGTTTTGGAGGAGACTGACTGTATATATGGATGCATATTGTTGTCGGAAGAAAACCTCATATCTCCAAAATGATAACTTTACAGAAGAAGGAAAAACCTTCTTTACTTTCAGTGTAAGTCAATGGAACCTGACTTTTTTCCAAGTGTTTTTGGGTCATTTCTTTTGGTCCATTACTCATGAAATTTGCATACAATGTAAAGTGCAACGTGCACTTTCTAATCCTGTCAAAAACGGAAAAACAAAAATGGAGATACAAGGTTTTCTTCCAACAGCACCAATATAATGTATATAATGTATCCAAAAAGTATGACGGATAGCCTGTCCAACAAAACTGTTCTGGCGCTGAGGCTGTAAAGACCTCTGACCATAGTAGGATATCTACTAGGGATGTGCACGTGTACTCGACCACAAAAACTAGTCAGAAAGCACATCCCTAATATCTACTTAGGACTAGTTATGGAATAACTTTGAGGTCAGTTCATCAGATGGAAAGTAACACATAGAATGAGATCTGTGACACTCTTGTGTGTAGCTGCAGACAGGTTAATAACCATGGCTGGCTCCGTTCGGTCAGCTCAGTATTTGGCTCGAGACAGCAGCTCCTAACCTGACGTGGACATCTATTTTCCCCCTCACGGTCAGGCGACCCGCGGCCACGCTGAATTCAATATCTGCCAGAGAACATTGACTCTCGTCTCCCAGCGGGCCGCCGGGGTCAGCCAAATCTGTGTGAAATTAAAATATCTTGGAGCCCTTTGAATAGAGGAAAGGGGAAAATGGATGAAAATGAAAGGGGGAGATGGAGGGTGAAAGGAGGGAAGGAGATGAAAAAGCTTTGGCTCAGAAAAAGCCGAGCAGACATCGAGCTCCCACCGCATTAGTGTGTCCCTGTCGAATGGCACTCAATCACCGCACCCCCCTCTACCTGCCAGAGTCTCTCCGACATCAAAAAGGACTTGCGTCACTGAAACCTGATGCTGGGCGTTTGTTGTGTGTGTGTGTATGTGCGTGTGTGTGTGTGTGTGTTCCTGTTACCTGATGACTGCCCATGCCGCAGATGGACACACTCTGCCAACTGGCAACTGATGTCTTGAAACAACAATCTGTCCCGTTGTTCTTTGGACGCTTTCTCATGCCTTTTGCTGTCTCTCAACACGTGCGCTGAAGTTAACTTTGAGTGACTGAGTTGTTTAGCGTGCACTTTTTTTTTTTCTGCCTAAGCCGTTGTGCTGGGAGGCGCTGCATTTGTATCTTGTGTTTGGAGGAAGCTGTAGCAGGAGCAGGTCAGATAAACATGCTGGTTTAAGCCTTCCATTGTTGGCAGAAGAAGCACTGGAGTCAGCTCTCTGTTAGAGCTCGACTGGCAATCTGACTCCGCCGAAAGGTGTTGCACTGTGTGTGCACTTGTGTGACTGTGTGTGTCCATCTGTCCTTGTCTTTGTGTAATAAATTTCAAAATGATATTCCTGTAAGCCCAGGCTAGAACCAAGGTTTCACTACGTCAACACTAAAATAGTTCTGCTGAGTTTTATTGTAGGGTTATCATGATTCAACTTGATTGCTCAATTAAAGGATTGGGTATAATACCCCTCTTGATGAGTTGGCCATGATTAGTTGGCAGTTTGCACTACGATAATGCATATTTTAAATTCTCTTGTGAGAAGAAATAGAGTGTGATGGACACACCAATCTGCATGCCTTTTTCCCCCACCATCAAAGGGTTTTGAAAGATTTTTTAACCTTTGTGTGGTGTTGATGTGTTTGTTACTCAGTGGGCTGGTGGCCCCACTGCATTATTGGTTCTTTTTAAATCAATAGAGCCGTGAAAATGTATGTAAAAATACTAGATGTTTAAAATATCACAAGTGGCCAGCGTAGGGTTCTCCTTTAGCAGCTGTAGCCAGTCAGCAGCCTGTCCATGTAGTCCAACCTCACACACACACACTAACAGCAGGCCATGTAGAGGAGAACAGAGTGAAGGACACATCACCTCCACACTTTTATTCCCTGTGGGTCCGCCAAACACCACATGTGTAATATAAATGTGTAGGGGGTGAACAGAGTGAAGGCACTGAAAATGTGTTCTATGTTCTTTACAGAAAATGAGCAAAGGCCAAGAAATCTGGGGCTGAAATAATAATGAATTGCCTATTTTTTTTTTTTGGTAAGCATTGAAAATGAGTCCCACAGACCTGACCACCACAGAAGGGATAAATGTTACAAACACTGTATAACATACTGACTAACACAGCTAGAATGCAGCACTGTTATCATTATTTACAATAAATGTACATTAAATCTGTAACAGGTTTATCTTACCCATAAGCTTTAGGCCATCTCAAAATAAAAACTAAAACAACTCTGAACCCAAAATACCTGTAAATTATATATACAGAATTTCACTGGTAAGTCATTATGGAACAATGCAGTAAACTGTAACTGGTTTAAATGAGCATGAAGTTTATTATGTAATAATATAAGTGCTGAATATGAACCTCCTCCAGCTGTACAGACATCAACGCCATAGTCAAACTCATCCCTTACTCGATTGAGCATGTCGGCGTCGCTGCACTCACGGCTCTTTCAGTGCGATTTCGGAGATCATACAGTGCTGTGGAACCAACGACGAACGCTCTTGGAGCTTCACTGCCCACAAAAATCACCCTGCACAGTTATGACAGATTCACTCTTATTGAAGTGGAGTACACAGAGCGCTTTCTGCTCAGGGGTCTCATCTCCTCTCAGACTGAAGGGAGCCAACTTCCACTGACGGTCACAAACTCTACGACCCCCTCTTACAATTGGAATGTGATTGGTTCCTAGACGCCTCACGGTTGTAAAAATATGGCTCTTTGAAATCAGATGAATCATTTTGAATCACCCTGCATGTAATTTTCTTAGTTATCTTTTATTTTAACAAGAAAGTTTTCACTAAAAGAGAAGATGCTGTATAAAATGACCTGGCTAATAAAAGAAGAAGCGCGCAACCTGAATTTAGTCAAGACTGCACTCCAGAAAATGTTTTCACTGAAAAATATTCACACAAAGTATCTTTTTAAGCTAATGTTCATTATTTCATTTTTGGCTATTTGGCTTCTCCTAACACTTGGCATTCCTGGCATATATAGCTGGCACTGAAAACTGTGGCAACCAACCCCACTCGGCCCCTACACAAAACAAACAAACTAGCTATGAAAGTATCCCTGGGGCAGTAGCCCTCTCATCACTGGGGTGGTACCTCAAAGGTGCATCTCAGTACCTTTAGTCAGGGAACATAATTGTTCCATAATCCACTGAAATGAAGCTGTACTGAGTCCACACATCTCGTCTTGTCTCCGGGCTTTTTATATGCTTCTGTTTTAAATCATTAGGATATGAAAAGGTAAAAATATGAATTTTTCGCCTGGAAAAATGTACATAAGGTTCGTAATTGGACCTTAAAACCACTGCTGTGCCTTTGAGGGAACATTTACACTGGTTTTACCTTGATGGAAGAAAAACGTACCTGCCCAGAATCTTTATTTCTAAGAGTGCACTAAAGTGCAGCAGTCGTTTACAGTGTACATTTACACCTATGCATAGCATAACCGTGTCTGGCCGGTGCAGCCAACCAAACTGGTGGACTACTAAGTGTGTTGGAGGTAAAAAACAACAAAACAAAAAAACAAACATGTGCTTCAGTTTTCCTATAAGGGTGTTTATTTCTTTTGATCTCAGCTGTTTTTCTCAGTTGTACAGCCAGATCTGAATAACAGTAGAGCGATTAACAGAAGGGGAGTTTTTTCTGCTTCTATGGATGATCAGCCACCAGGTGAACAGAGCTAATATGATTTCAGAAATAATCTTTTATTTCTCTCTGCCTGGCGAGGGGTGAGGCAATCAGTTGGGGCAGCGAAGTCTCTCTCTCTCTCTCTCTCTCTCTCTCTCTCTCACACGTAAAGCCCAGTAAGTTATGGAGAGGATAATAAGTATGCAGGGAAAAGATGGCGCTTATGCTGAGGGCCCCGTCGCAGTGCTTCTGAAAATGATTTAATCAGTCATCTGCAGACAGCAGGAAACGCTGTGACAAAGTGATTTATCTCTCCCCCTCCCTCCTTCCCCACTTCACCTACCCTCTCCCCTCCTTCCTCCATTTCTTCATCCCTCTTACTTTCCCACGTTCGCCCCCTCTCTACCCCCGTCTCTCCTCGTCCTGGTCTTCATCTTCCACCCCCCCCGCTGTTTCTTCTCCCCTCTGCTGTCTGTGTGACAGTTAGAAACAACAAAGCATGCGGGGGTCGTTTCACGCCAAGCAGGCGTCACGTGACAGACGCCAAGCAGAAAAGCCCGCGAATGAGCTCCACACAAAGCTGCATACAGTGATGCACAACTCTCTCGACTCTTACCCTCGACTCCTCGACTCCACCCAAGTTTAGTCGAGATAGCGCTAGAGCCAGCGATAAAGGGATAGCAGAGATTACCCGTCATTATAAACACTGGAGTTATATTTGTAACTGCTTATTCGCAAACCTTTAACCCTGTTGATTGGTGATGGTGATGCTGGTGATCACCATAGCGACACAGACAACAATCTTCCCTAGCTAGTAGCTAACAAAAAAGCATAGATAAAGATTTAAGACCAACATTGATCATTTGGAAATGAATGGACATATTCACATTTATAGGCTTTCCTGATATGTTAAATTGAGAAATTAGAAACTGTCAAGCACTAAAATGTCACGAAGCTGAAGTCAGTTTCTTGTTTGAATTGTCCCGTTTCACCTTAAATGGTTGAGTTCTATTCTTCTATATTCAATTAAGGTGAACTAGAAGCTGGTGAATGAGACACGACTTCAGCCTCATAAAAAGCTGAAGGTTTTTTTTTTGTTTTTTTTTATTGCTTTTTTACAGGTCTTACAACACAAATACAAAGAAAGAGAAAAAAAAAAAAAAACATAAAAAATTACAACAATTACAAAGTACAGCCTTATAATCGTGAATCAATATGCAAATAAAATGAAAGGAAAATAAAGAAATGAAAACAGTGAAACATAAATGTAAAATAAATAAATAAAGGGGGGGGGGGCTTGGGACTATTGCATGTTCAAGAGGGGGGAGTACCAAAGTCCTCTGCAGGAAGCTGCGGGAGGGACCTGAAAAAGGAGATGAAAGGTGACCAGCACCTGTAAAAGTTGTCCACTGAACCCCTCAAACTAAACTTGATCTTCTCGAGGCGCAAAAAGAAAACAACATCTTTTAGCCAGAGGGAATGAGAGGGAGGAGAGCAGCCTTAACAGTAAAAAGGACATAAAATGTTGTGGCTCCCCAGGTGGTTTGATTTCTGTTGAAAGGAGAAAATGGCTCTTGGGTTACTGACCCCTGGCCGATACCAAGTAAATTCAGGCTTGACAAATGATTACAGCTGATTACTGTTAAACAAGAATTTGTATCATTTAATTTATTTCATAATAAGGCTGCTTAAATAAGCCCAAGCTTTCATGAGAAACTCAAAGTAATGGATTTCCTGGCAATGAAAACAGATGATTATTAGCCAGTTAACCAGATTAGAATGTTTTTCTTCAAAAGCAGAATCTTAGTTTCTTATTCAAACGTTCCATTCCACCTTAAATAACACAGCAGTTACCTTTATTGCTGTACAGCCACAGGAAAGTACTGCACCATTTAAGGTGGAATGGAACATTTGAATATGACGCTGGCACAAAAGAAGCCAACTTCAGCTGCATGCTATTTTCCACAACGTTCCATGAAAAGCATTGTTCACTTCTGTTCTTTGATTTCATTCCTCGTGCTATTTTAAATCCTAATCGTGAAGACGATGAAGAGTTCGGTTTTCCAGAGCGGAGTTTGGATAGCAAAACATTTTTTGTCAGTGAGCGGTGACAAGCGTTGGCATATCATAAGGTTGTAAACAAACTGCCTTGCCCTGCCTTTCCTAGTCAAACTCAACATGCCTCTGTCAGAATGTCCCTTGAGCCAGTTACAATGAAGAGTTGACTCCAAGCATTTCGACCCTGAGTTTTTGGCAAACAGTCAACCCTGATTTCCGATGAGTCGGATAATGTGTTCTTCCAGAATCGACTCCTCATCTCCGCTACAGTGGCAAAACGGCAAGCATGCAAGCGAGAAAAACTGACCAGACATTTCAAACCTCGGTAGATGATATAAAGACGATGTAAAGATGTAAAGAGATGCTAGAAAAAAGAACAAACAGAGCAAAGGAAAACACAAAAAAGAGGTGTAGGGGCAATTTAACCTGCTTGTGTGCCCGGGGGCTAAGTGGACGTAGGCTCTACTGCAATATTTCTCAACCATGGTCCTGGAGGTGCAGTGCTCTGCATGTTTTTTTACACTTTTTTGCTTTAACACAGCCACTTTAACTCAATTACGGGCTGTTAATGAGCTGATTAGTTGGATCAGGTGTGTTGGCAGCAGGGAAAATGCTAAAACGTGCAGGGCAGTGGGACCTCCAGGACCAGGGTGGAGAAACACTGCTATGCTGGACCAGCTGAAATCCATGACATTAGTATCAGAGTTGTGCCTCATTCTGCAGTTGCAGTCATTCCCACTTTCGGAGCTTCAATCCAGGTCTACGCTGATTTTCTCCTTGACAGAATTAATTGGCATTTTTGAAAATGGCAAATGTCATCCACTGGGGTAAACTAAAGTACCCCACCTTTATGTTTTTGTCCTAACCTCGATTTTTTCACTCTTGGTTTCTCTGAATTATGCGGTAGTTTAGCAGTTGAAACATGCTTTATATGCTACAAGCAAGCTAACTCTCCTGGCCACTGAAATCAGCACAGACCTGTGGCCCAGAGCCTCTAAACCAGATGTCATTAACAGGCGGACCGTCGTCCAAGTCCAGATCCATATGTTGTCCTATGTGGACCTGGACCTGTAACCGAAAAACTATGGAGAATTATTTAATTTCGACGGGGTGGTCCTGGTTTAATCAGCGTAGCTTTTCTAGCCTTTAGGGTTGCTTTAGTGGCCCAGGAGACTCACAGACCAAACACATGCATTGTAAAAATCACACATGACTCTACTCAGCCAATCAGATGTGTGTATTACGATGAACACTGAGACTCAAGTGAGTGATGCCCACACAGGGGAGGGACGAGGAGAGAAACAGCAGTTGGAGAAGAAAGTGAGTCAGATTATTTTATCTGTTTTTTTTTTAGTTTACATTATTTTGACTGACCATAAATGTTACTGAAATATTACTGAACTGTACTTTATTTGATTTGAAATTCAGTTGTTGACTGTATAAGATGTTGATATACCTACTAGACTACTTTAGTAGTGAATGATTCAGTGAGTAGCACTGAATCATGGGCCCAATCCCATTTCACCCTTTGCCCCTACCACTTAGCCCTTAGCCCTGTTTTGTACGTTCACGTCTAGGGTTAAGGTGTCCCAATTTTGGTTGAGATAGAAGGGTAGGGTGAGGTGTTGGGGCTACATGGCCCTCCAAATGGAGGTTTTTCAGAGACTTACTCCATGGCTGCGCTAGCGACCAAAGAATCCCACAAAGGTAAGTATTTCCTCACTTAAAAATTACGATAACTATTGCATTACCTTAGTTTCATGTCATTTTAATGTATTATAGTTGTGTCATAACAATCCCCAAAAATAGCAAAATAGCATGCTAATGTCTCAGTAGCTAGCTAGCTAACTTTCCCATTCCACCTTAAATAGTGCAGCAGTTACATTCTGGCATTTCAGGCGTCAGAACTGCTGCACCATTTAAGGTGGAACGGATAAATTTGAACAAGATGCTGGTGAATATCTGACTTCAGCTTCATATCACTGAAGAATTAGGGGTGGGCAATAATAAATAATTGTCCCTCTTTGAAAGCGTATGATGGCCTAAATGTAACTAAACCCCAGCAGTGAGGCGCTGAACTTTACCCTCCTCTCCTATCACTGAAGACAGGCTGGGTCACCTATAGTGCAGCACTAGGTGTTAATGAAGTAATGTGTTTTTTTTTTTAATTTGAGGGTTGCCCCATTCCGTATGGGAAGATTTCAACCACTACCCCTTGTAACTCCAAGGGCTTAAGGGTGACACTCGAAAACAAGGGGTAGGGGTAAAAAGAAAAAATGGGATTGGGCCATGATGTAAGTTAGACATTATGATGTTCCGGACCTTTGCTTCAGGATATTTTCCCTGCACCTTGTTGAGTTTTAATTAAAGACGCCTGCTCTAAACTAACATATTTGACAAAGCTTGTTGGTTTGCATAAGGATTTTTGGTGAGGTTGCCAGCTTTATGATGTCCATTTAGTGCATAGCAGTGAATATTTTGTATCATATAAGCTTTGGAACTTTTTCCAAACTCAACCCCATTGTATTTAGTGTCACTGACCACTACTCATCATCTCTCTGTTGTTATCTACATTAATTCAATTAAATTCTGAACCACACGAAAGAAGGCCAAAGGTGATATATGGTTAGATTGTATGAGGAGACAGTCGATCTAAAGCGTTATTCGTCTTTGACCTCGTTTCCACCTGGTCACTTCATGTGATGAGAATCTGGATTGTATCCTGATAAGATTTTAGCCACATGCATTTCTGTTTGTTAAGTCGGACTGAAATCCAAGTGCTGTGTGGGATGGAATGTGCAAATCCACTTGTTACGCGGCAACCAGTCGCCAACTGTTTGTCCTTTCATCTGCAGTTTGTTTTGCACAGTAGTGTCTGTCTATGTTGCTATTAAGCATTTTATTTAGTCTAGTCCTCAACGATGTGTGTCCATGACTCAATGAAAACACAGGTGAGCGTAACACTAGGCAAAGGAACATAAAAGCGCAAGGCAAAAGATGTAGTCAGAGAGGCAGGCAAAAGTGATCAAAACTTAATCAAAACAGTTCAGCAAAAGTACAAAAGGAGTAGGCAACAGGGAGTGAAAAAACAAAGCAAATGGTCAAAAACAGGATACAAACAACAGGCATGAATGCTCAGTAGTTTACGGAGAAACAACACCTCGCAATTAGACTTATAAAATAAACTAAGTGATACTTTTTTTTTGATCCCACAAACGGGGAAATTCCACCTCCGCATTTAACCCGTCCGTGAAGTGAAACACCACATACACACTAGTGAACACACACACTAGGGGGCAGTGAGCACACTTACCCGGAGCGGTGGGCAGCCCTATCCACAGCGCCCGGGGAGCAGTTGGGGGTTAGGTGTCTTGTTCAAGGCCACCTCAGTCATGAACTGTCGGCCCTGGGGATCGAACCGGCGACCTTCCGGATGAGTCATATGACTACACACACAGGTGATAGACATTGGAATGCAGGTGACTGTGAGCGCTGATAGGAGTGTGAGAGAGAGTCAGAAGTCATGTGATTCCCTGGAGCAATTGCCAAGTCTGGGCAATGGCGTCCAAGTCGGACTCCGAATCTGAGGGAAGTATCTCAGTCATGTGACCTCCTAGAGGAATCTGGGAGTGACCAGCTAACCAGCTAACGCAATGATTCCTCATAGACACAGATCATGTGCCCAGTAAAGTGCTGCATGGGGAGTTTTGGTTCTTGAATGAGGGAAGGGTGTCTTTACACTGCTATAACATGGCTTAAATGCTCCTCAGGCCACCTCCTGAATTGGTTTGTGTGACAAATCAACAGAAACCAGGTGAACACAAAAGGGCAAGGCAAAACTGATCAGAGGTGTCTGGGAGATGGAGTCCGTGTCTCTCTGAGAACTTGCAGGATGCGTGACAGTTTGAGTGATCAGATTTGTATCTGTTTTAAATGTGTTTTGAGTGCGTTTATACTTGCGTTTTGATGTGGCTTGGCCTTATCCAGGTATAATCTTGATGAAGATGGCATGAAGTGACCAGGTGTAGTCAGGGTCTTTATCATCAGTAAACAAAACTGCGAAAGCCTCTAAACTAGCATGTTTGACGAAGCTTACTTGTTTGTGTGAGGAATTTTGGACCTCCCAGATTATTGGTATCCATCCAAGGTCTAACTATGTATCATCAGCTCAAACAGATTTTAAATTTACAAGTTAAATATTACAAGCGGCTAAAAAGAATGACTAGGCCTAATATAAAATGATTTTGTTGACCTGTTGTAAAATCCAATTGTGCTGATCTATGCTGGTTTGTGCTAGTTTGGTTCTGGTTTAGCTGGTCACTCCAGCATGCTTATGCAGGTTGAGAAGCATATCACCAATGTTTGTAGATGATCAGCACATCAACTTTCATTGCTGCTGACCAGTATAACAGCATCCAAAACACAACATATCACTGCTGTCAGAAGAAAACCTTGTACCTCCATTTTTAATGTGTTTTTAGTTTTTGGCATAATTTAAAAAAATACGAGTAACCTTTACATTTATATAAATTTCATGATGATTGGACTAAAAGAGGCCTGGGTTCGATTCCCCGGCCGGGCGACCAGGGTCCTTTCAGTGTGGAGTTTGCATGTTCTCCCCGTGTCTGTGTGGGTTTCCTCCAGGTTCTCTGGTTTCCTCCCACAGTCCAAAGACATGCAGTCAGGCCAATTGGACATGCAACATTGCCCTCAGGTGTGATTGTGTATGTCTGTCTGTCTGCCCTGCGATCGACTGGTGACCTGTCCAGGGTGTATCCTGCCTTCCTCCCGATGTCAGCTCGGATAGGCTCCAGCCCCACCGCGACCTGTAAGGAGAAGCGGCTTAGAACATGTGTGTATATGTGAGTGTGGGTTGAAAGAAATGTCCCAAAATGACTTAGAAAAAATTGGTTCCATTGACTTACATTAAAAGTAGGTTTTTATCTTCTCCTGTAAAGTTACTATTTTGAAGATACAAGATTTTCTTCTGACAATAGCAATATGCTACTTTTTTTGGTGATTGTGATGCTTTTTCTAGCAGGGCTAGATTGTTTACAGCTGTGTAACTGGCATTATGTGTGATGCTGCTGTGAACATTATTTGCTAAACTAATTTACAAAGGATAAAGAAAGAAAGAAATGAAGGAAAATAAGTAAATTGGACTGGGAGTGGAAAATGAGTGCTGAAATTGGCATTTTGTCTAACACTTGGCTTAACCACCAGTGGGTCGTCTGGAAAACATTAAGCCAAAAGCCAGTGGGCCACCATTTTTTTCCGTCACTGCTTGGCTTTCAAAACCAAGCAGTGAGCTTGTGCAGGGTGAATGTTAATTAGCTGATAACAAGTGTGACACATCACCAAACCAACCCAGGTCTACTACAAGCTATAGGCTATGGTTGCGTCATCTTATACCAGGGTATAAAGATCCCATTCTTCTGATTAATAACACTGCTGGGCTCCAGTTCCTGTGGAATTAGATATAAAATAAGCTTATCCTTTTTTTTTCTCATGATGGTCAAAAAGTCTTTAATAATGTCATAAAAAGTCCATATCAGTTGTCGAGGAAGGCAGCAGACAGAGTAATGCTGATGCTGCATCTTGTGCCAACTCATGTTGATGCCTCAGAACTAAAATCCTATTACTTTGAGAACCTTTTACATAGAGGTTGTTTTCACACCTCATTTGTTCTCTAAAGTCAATGCATTGGCTATTGGGAACCAAATAATACATAAGTATTTACTTATTGGTCAGATAAGTGAGGATAGAAGTGCTCAGTTACTTTCACATTACAGCCAAAAAAACATGCTAAAATATGGTGTGCTGCATGAATCTATAGAAGTGTATAACCCGAAATAATACACACACATATCTTCTAAACCCCTTCTCCTTCTGGGTCTCGGGTGGTGCTGGAGCCCATCTGAGCGGTCATCAGGCAGAAGGCAGGACACACCCTGGACAGGTCGCCAGTCCATCGTAGGGCAGACAGACAGACATACACATTCATTCAGACCTCGGGGCAATTTACCATGTCCAATTGGCCTGATTTTGGACCATGGGGGGAAACTGGAGTACCTGGAGGAAACCCATGCAAACACCATACAGAGAAGACCCTGGTCACCCAGCCGGGGAATCAAACCCAGGCCCTATTTACTCTGAGGCAACAGTGCTACACACCATGCCGTGGTGCCGCCCTCCGAAACTATAATTTACATCTAGTAATTATTAAAATAATAATAACTTTTTAAACCATAGGCCACAAATGCAAAATTGCCATTATACTGATGAAGATAAGATGCAGCAGTAGATAATGCACTTACATGCTTGTCAAAGTTTTGACTTTGTTCTCTTTGAATACTTTTGCAAAGCGCTCGCAACAATCAGATTCATCTGCTTGGTGAAAGAGTCTGAAACACATCATTCTTTACAAAATGTTCTTCTGGATACATTCAATTACACATTTCCACCAGAGAGGTCTCCAAATCCCCCAAAACTTACAAAGTGTAATTTACAGCATTTGACAGATGCTCTTATCCAGAGCAACTTACAAGAAGTGCTTTATCTATCTAGAGAAAGTATCTTTGCTAGTTACCAATAGGTTAGAGAGAAAGACAGCCCTGAGCTCTGATACTGCTAGAAACAAAAGTCACTGTAGATACCCAGAGAGAAAGGAACAGAGTTGAACTCTGTGCAGTACAATGCAATACAATACAGTACAATACAGTAAACTACAATACACAGTGCAATACAATAAAATATAATATATAAGTGCAGCACAATATATTGCATATGTACTTAATTCAATGCTCAATTAAATGCTGTGTAAAGAGATGAGTCTTCAGTCTGCATTTGAAGACATCAAGAGACTCTGCTGTATGGACAGCTAGTGGGAGTTCATTCCACCACCTGGGTACCAGTACAGAGAACAGTCTCGACACTTCCACGCGCCTTGAAGGATGACGGGTCAAACCAAGCTGTACTCAAAGCTCGAAGGGTTCGTGGTACAGTTCAAGATTTCACCATTGCCATCAAGTAGGTAGGGGCTTGTTCATTTTTGGCTTTGTAGGCAAACAAATGGATGAGTTGCAGAGCCTTGATGACCTACATGGGAAGACCAGCCAAGAGCGAGTTGCAGTAGTCAAGCCTTGAGATGACAAGAGACTGCACCTGGGTGGCCTCTCGGGTGAGGAAGGGTTGGATCCTACGGATGTTGTACAGAAGATATCTGCATGACCGAGTTAGGTTCGTGATGTGAGTCAAGAACAATAACTGGCCATCCAGAGTCACACCAAGACTTCTTGCCCCTACAGATGGAAAAATCAGAGAGTTCTCGATTGAGATGGCAAGATCATGATGAGGACCTGTAGTTGCAGGAATGAATATCAGCTCAGTCTTGCTAGGACTGAGCTTCAGGTGGTGAGCTGCCATCCATGAAGAGATGTCAGACAGACATGCCAGGGTGAGAAAGAAAGCATTAGTTGAGTGTCATCAGCATAATAGTGATAAGAGAAGCCATGAGAAGATATTGCATCACCAAGAGAGCTAGTGTAAAGAGAAAAGAGAAGAGGACTGAGCACTGAGCCTTGTGGGACACCAGCGGAGAACCTGCATGTAGAGGATGTGAACCCTCTCCATGTTACCTGATAAGTGTGATCCTCCAGATAGGACTTGAACCACTTCCATGCATAGCCAGTGATTCCAAGGTTGGTGAGGACGTCCAGAAAGATCATATGGTTGACTGGGTCAAGAAGGATCAGGACAGATGACAGTTTGGCTGATCTTGCTGATTGGAGCTTCTCAGTCACTGCTATGAGGGCAGTTGCTATGAGGCCTTCACTTCACCGTATAAACTCCTGATCTGCCCCTCAATGTGTTATCCTGCCTTTAGTTTGTAATAAAATAGAGATGAGGAACATACATAAATCATAATCTTTATGATTGAATGGTTCGTCAGTTTGAACTTGTCGAGTCCACTTTAAATGCATTGTGCTGCAAGAACGATATGAATGTAAAACAAGAGTCCAGTGCACAGACATGGAGCTAGAAGAAGAGAAGACAATGACCTGATGTTGGATTCTCTTGTTCAGTGACCATTTTTGGTGGCACACTGAGTCTGGATGGAGTGTTCACACCTTTTAGATTGGATTGAACTAAAAAAACGTTTGATTGCTCTGCAAACAAGGAAAGTGTATAGGTGCTCGATCTCTGTTTTATTTATTTTTCATGTTGAGTATTTGTATTCTAGCCTCATACCTTCTACTAAATAAACCTGGCTCTAACTTTCAAGTCAAATGCATCCAGTAGCACAGCTAATCAGCATCCGAGTAGGGCTGGATAATTTTGTGATTTTTCTGACCAATAATGTGATTAAGATCTAAATTACAATGTCAGAACAAAACCTTGTATCTCCAAAATGGTAACTTTTCAGGAGAATATAAAAACATACTTTACTTTTAATGCAAGTCAATGGAACCAGATGTTTTGCCAAGTAAGTTTGGGCTGTTTCTTTTGGTCCATTGATCATAAAATTTGCACACAACATAAAAGACAGTGTATACCTTCAAATTATGTCAAAAACTGAAAAACACCAAAAACAGAGATACAAGGTTTTGTTCCGACAACAGCGAATGGTTTATCATAATTGAGACACTGGCCTTTTTTGGCTAACAAGACCAGCATATTTTTTTTTCTGGCTGGAGACCACCAGCCTGCCCGTTATTTGTGGTTATGATGTCACAGCAGTTCACAAGCTCCTTAGCTTGCACATTATTATGACCACTTCATGTCCACAAGCTGGTGGTGGCAGCATGAATCCATCCTTGCAAATCATGCACACCATTACATGCTGATTGTCTTCCCTGAGGCTTATGGGATCTTCCGGCTAAACAACGCAGCATGTCACAAGGATAGAAATGTTCGACACTGGTTGGACGTGCATAACCAAGAATTCCAAGTACTACCCTGGCACCCTAATTCCCCAGACTTGAACCCAATTGAGCATCTATGGGACCATCTCGATTGTCTTGTTCTCTCTATGGATCCTCCCCTCAACCTCTCCAGCAGCTGTAGGATGCATTGTGGTCAGCATGGCTCCAGATACCTGTAACAAACTACCAGGACCATTGAGTCACTCCCAGCCTGTCTAGCTGCTGTCCATGCTGCACACGGTGATTACTCTGGATATGAACTGGTAGTCATAATAACGTGACTCGGCTGTATATTAACATTGTTGATAATAGACTATAATAAAAATTGCAGCTCTTAATTTTTGAAAATTGATTAATCTTTCAGCCCTACATCAGTGTTGATCTTTTAAATACATCCATCTACTCAATAGTCATGGACATGAATGACACACATGTGAAGATATAATAATAAAATAGACGGCAAACAGAGGCCCTGAATTACGTTAGAGCCCTAAATCGCCCATGGGTGAAAGGGAGGTGGGACGGATTGGGCACAAGGATGAGGGAAAAAGAGAGGAAAAGAGGGCTGATGAAAAGTGAAAGCGCCTCCTGACATGTGATTTATGTTGCAGTGAAAGGCCTATTCCCGTGATTAGGCACTTTCAGCAGTAAATTGGTTCTGAGGTTTAATGATGCAGAACTGAAAGTTGGATATGTGGCACTTCGTCAAAGAGAGTCGAGCGAAAGAGAAAGAGGGAGGGAGGGAGATTCAGTCTAATGGCATCATTCTCTCTCTCACTTTCACTCTCGCGCGCTCTCTCTCTCTTCCCATTCCAAGCAAAAGTGCTGGAGTTTGCACTATTTTGTCTGTCAGGTTGAAATTTAAATTGTATTAAGAAAACAATTCTTGATGCTACAAATGGCTCCGAACCAAATGACTGCGGGAGGAAAAAGACGTAAACAGACTGATTTGACAAACGAGGAGACTCGACAAGCGTGTATATGTGTGTTGCTGTGTGTGTGAGAGAGAGAATTGAGAAGTTAGTGGATCAAAGCATTGTGTGATCACGAGCAAAGGAAGGGGAGGGTGGCGAGGGGGATATTCAGGGATGTGGGAATTGCTTTGGCTTAAACCCTAATTGACTATTGGATAGCAAAACTGTCGCAGTCAAACACCAAACGCATTCCCACTAAGCCGCAGCGGTATCTTCATAAGACCAGCGAACACACCGACTCAGCAAAGGGACTGATGTGAGACAGCGATATTCTCGAGAGTGATGGCTCTTAATCCCAGTCCTGTGGGACCTGTGAGAGTTCATTGTATTCCCAGCTCCCATATGTAGTTAATCAACTAATGAATGGCTTGGTCGTTAGCTCTTGTGTTGATTAAGGTGTGTTAGAGCAGTGGATCTCGAAGGCATTCATGACCCCCTCCCCCTCGGCTTCGGATTGCTACTGGGGGTGGGCGATATGGCACAAATAAAATATCACCATTCACAATTATCATTACTAGCATCCCAGAGTGAGCCATGCCTGTAATAGTCCATAGAACATTATTTATGTTTTTTAGCTCATTAATAATTATCTTGACGTAAACATTAACAAAACGCTATTACCATTTTTCTATCTATCCATAGGAGTCACTGGTGTTACTGATGGTCATTGGTGTTACACATAAAAAAGGTAACACCACAAACAGTAACACCAGAGACAGGGACACCATTTTTAATGAAAAATTGAATTTTCAAATTGGCTACTGCAGCATCAAGCCACATGGAATGTCCACTAAAATATCTGTTTTAATCCATTTGCATTCTTTTATTATTATAAATAATGCACTTTATAATAAAGTAGGTCACACCAGTGACTTAAAACTAAAAGCTTCATATGAAATCAGGAGCTAAATGAGAAAGATGAGAAAATTACTGAAAAGACACAGTGGACTTACCATGAAAACAGGCAAAAGGAAGTCAAGTTATGCCATCAGTGTGATTTTTATTTCGATTCAATAAATCATACAGAACTTCAAGGACCACAGAAGTGCTCAGCCGTCATGTGTAAAGGTTGAGTGCAATATTTTGAGGTAAAAAACATGTTTTTCTGCCATTTTAACT
The DNA here is from genome assembly GCF_015220715.1 of Pygocentrus nattereri. Classification (NCBI taxonomy): domain Eukaryota; kingdom Metazoa; phylum Chordata; class Actinopteri; order Characiformes; family Serrasalmidae; genus Pygocentrus; species Pygocentrus nattereri. The sequence goes on along the minus strand of NC_051234.1, from coordinate 7,822,342 downwards.
ACACAAATATATACATGACTATGAAATATATGGTTTAAATGACAAAGAAAAAGAAATGCCAAGTAAATATTATTTTAAAAAAAAACAATGAAAGTGTTTCTTGTAACAAAAGACTTCGAAATGAAAACGGTGACATCTGATGACATTACTTGACTATTTTCTGAAGTCCACTGCGTCTTTTCAGTTATCAGACATTTTCTTATTTAGCTAACAATTTCGTATGAAGCTTTTAGCTGAAGTCACTGGTGCGACCTTCTTTATTCTTATGTAATAGTGAAAGAAATCGAAATACAAATGGATTAAATTGCATACTACAGTGAATATTCCATGATTGATAACATGTAGTTTGAAGCTCTGTTGCAGTCACTGGTGTTACTGTCTCTGGTGCTACTTCGCTTAGGTGTAACACCAATGAGGATTAGTAACACCGGTGACTCTTGTGGATGGATGAAAAGTGGACGTTTCTGTAGAATGACCCTTTTAACTATGCTTTACTGGCCTCCCTGCATGGTCAGCATACAAAATGGTAGTTCAAAATGTAAAACTTTACTTGAACCTTGCTCCATAACGTTGGCATAACCATGCCTTAAACATGTCTTTAAGATGTTATATGCTGTTATAAGTTGTTGACATTTTCATGTTTGGTGTCATGTCAGCTCATGTAAGTTTTGCTAAGTATATTCTTACCATTGATGAAACATGACACCGTTGCATTAAGTTTAAGATTAAGAGACCCTTATTAGTCCCACAACGGGGAAATTTCACCTCCTCATTTAACCCGTCCGTGAAGTGAAACACCACATACACACTAGTGAGCACACACACACTAGGGGGCAGTGAGCACACTTGCCCGGAGCGGTGAGCAGCCCAATCCGCAGTGCCTGGGGAGCAGTTGGGGGTTGGGTGTCTTGCCCAAGGACACCTCAGTCATGAACTGTCGGTTCTGGGGATCGAACCGGCGACCTTCCGGGTTCCCTAACCTCCAGCCCATGACTGCCCCATTACATGAACCTTACTGCTCATGAATCTGCTATGAATGCTTATGGCATGCTTATGCCAGCATTATGTACCAGGGTTCAATTGAAGTGTCTTCAGAAGATCCAAATTTATACTGTTTTCACTTCATTTCTTTATTTATCACATTTTTTATTTGGGTGCCTTCAATGCATCGCACATTCAGGAGAAACCTAGAACAGAGTGAAGTTAGTTAACGAATTTATTATGCGCTGTTGTGTGTGTGAATGAAGTGAGTAGCTCTTATTAACTGCCGTGCGGGCATGTGTGCTCCTTATTAGTTTAGCACTCATTAGTTTCACTATCACAGATGCAGTTTAATTGGCAGTATTAGCAAATGATTCGTTTATAACCTGCTGTGATTTGCATATAGCCATTAGCACTTTGGCTATGTCGGTGTTCAAACCTGAACAGATGATGACACTGTGTCTTATGTAGCATGTGTTAGTGTGTGTTTTGTTGCTCGCTGTTCACTGAACTCTCTGAAACACACATTGGCTATATGTCTTCTTATTGACTAGTGCCTGTGCCTTTGTGATTAAGTTCACTCCTCTGTCTCCTCCCACTGCTCTGACCAGCATCCCAGAGTGAACTGTGCCTGTAACAGTCCATAGAACATTATTAATGTATTTTATTTATTAATAATATTAATATCATCTCGAGGTAAACATTAACCAAATGTCATTATCATTTTTATTTTTGGGTCACCGGTGTTACTGATCGTCATTGGTGTTACGCATAAGAAAGGTAGCACTAGAGACAGTAACACCAAAGAGATTTTTCACGAAAAATGCATCAAACCACATGTTGTCAATCAAGGAATGCCCACTAAAATATGTAATTTAATCCATTTGTATTCTGTTTTTTCACAATTACCTAAGAATAAAGTCGGTCACACCAGGGACTTCAACTGAAAGCTTCAAATCATGAGCTAAATGAGAACATTTCTAGTAACTGAAAAGACACAGTGGACTTACCATGTTAAAGTGATGTCAAGTGATGTCATCGGTGTGACTTTGATTCCAAAATAAGAGATTTGACACAACTCCTGGGTACCACAACTTTCATTATATATTTTATATTTATTTTTATATATATTTATATTTTATTGTTTTCTTTACATCGCTTATTGCAGTTAAAATAGCAGAAAAAACATGTTTTTTTTATCTCAAAATATGACCCTGTCCTTTACACATAACTGTGAGGATGAGCTCTTCTGTGGTGCCTGGAATTCTATATAATTGATTTAATAACTAATATTGCTAAATTGATGCCCAAGAAGGTCTAATTGTTAAAAAAAGTTTTTAAGTTGTTAAAAAAAGTAAAAAAAGTAGTTTTATTTTAAAATATAAAATGATTGTAACCCTAACATGTTTTCCAAGTATAATATATCTGTAAATGCTAGGCACACTAAAATGGATGTTTCCATAGAATGACGTTTCCCTCAACATTATTTATCGGTATTATTTGATTATTTTGAAGGTATTTTTTATGTTGCGCTTTCATATCTTGATAAATATTGTGAAGTTGCTGCCGATACCCAGTTCTAGTCAGAATATTTGCAAGTATCCGTCAGCTCTTCCATAACTAAAAGAAGAGGCAATATGTCTACTCTTTGGATATGTGTTGTAAAATAGTTAAATAATAATCAAAATTGTTATTGATACACAAAGTAATATTAACCTTTAGATTAGCTGCTTGGCCTAGCACTACTACACACTGCCGGCCCTACAATAGAGCCCCTGCCCTTTTGCCCTCACAGTGTCAAGCGCTTGCTTTTTCACTTTGTCTAATGTGGCCTTATGTGGCTTCAGCGCTCATGGGCGCACCCCTCTTACTGACTGTACTGACCACCTGGGCAGGTTTCATCTCAATAACCTCAGTTTGTCATGGACACATAGTGCTAGAAAACACAATGCCAATTCTGCTCATCTCACATTAGCATAGTACTATTTTTCAACAACAACTAAACATGATGCCAGTAGTAAAAGGCACTATTTACTCAATAAAAATCAAGATTTTGTTGAAATTTTGAAGATTTGGAAAATTCTCTTACAAAACTGTTCAATCAAGGCTGTTTACACAACACAGCAGACAACAAACAGACCATCATCAGGTTCGGTGCTGGATTTTAGGCCTTGCTCTGGGCTATACTTGTTCTAATGGAGGAATTTATGGAACAGGTGCATTTAGACCGAAATCGAGCGCGGGCACTGTTTCCAGGAGCCTATTGCCCCATCACTGTTGAAGTCAGGAGCCCTTCAGTACAATGTTCTCATTTAAGGCTACTGTAGCTTTAGCCATGCCCTGATCACTGGCCCAAACCAAGGTTTAAACAATCCATCAACCCCTATTGAGGCTGTGTTGGAAATGTCTTTCTCTCTCTATCCTCACCATGCAATTCCTTTTTTATCTGCTTTATGTCTCAATCAGTGAAACGCTGTCTTCAGCTGTCTGTTCGAGAGATGCTTCAGCTGAGAAACAGAGAAAAACTGAAGACACGTTTGGGGGTTGGAGAGCACAACGACTGAAAGAAAGAACAAAAACAGAGATAGAAACTAAGTGTATGGATAAGATGAAATATTGATAAGCATGTTTTCGCTCTGCTATCTTCATACTGAGGCTTTGGCACTGCTTAGTTGAACTAGATACATGAGAATTGCTAAGATGCTCCCCACCGCCTTTGATGAGCCAGTGTGGTCCTTGGAAAGGGGCAATGCAAAGAGAACAAAGAGTCAGAACATGCTTTCAGCTTTCACTGTGATATGAGTAACCAGCAGATATCATTAGCTGTAATGTTTAGACTAGGTTGCCTTGTGGCATTCGAATTAGCATGCCTTAACTTTCAAGTGTTCATCTTCACTGGAGCCTGTAGAGTGTGCTCCAAGGAATAAAAATCTAGTGCTAGACTTGTGAATACATTGTATCTTTAAAGATGTTCCATTTCAACAAAGTAGTTGATATTCAGAAAAATTGATTAGAGTCACAATTAACAGTAATGCATTTTAGTTTTACTTTTACTGTAGAACATTCTGCAAGATATTGACTCAAAGGTGCTTTCAAGAAATCTGTGTCCAGACAGTGTGGCTCCTGAGTGAGCCAGTCAAACAGTAATGATTGTATGGTAACAATCAATATGTACACTGTATGGAGTATTGAGCATCCTACACATTACACTTACAGGAGCTTCTATGACATTCCATTCTAAACCCATAGGCATTAATGTGGAGTTGGTCCTCTGCAGCTCTAACAGCTCCCACTCTTTTGGGAAGCTTTCTACAAGATTTTGAATATAACCCCATATAACCCCATATCATTATCCCTCCTCCACCAAACTTTACAGTTGGAACAATGCAGTCAGGCAGGTAATGTTCTCCTGACATTAGCCAAATCCAGACTCATCCATTAGACTGCAAGATGGAATGAGTTTCAACTGCTCCAGAGTCCAGTGGTGTTGTACTTCACACCTGTTAGCAGTGAGTGTGGTTAAAACAGCTGAAGTCAATAATTAGGAGGTTAGGATTAAGTTTAAGTTTTTAAGTTTTTCAGACTACTGCTCTAGCTTCCTGTAGCTGCTGGCATCAGATTTTATGGACCCTTTCCTGATCCCAAGGTAATTGAGCATGCATTGTGATTGGATCTGTGTGTGGGTGTAAACAAAATGCAGAAAACTTTGCTATATTCACAGTCTAATGCAGTGTAAGCTCCCACAAATTTCAATATTGTTCCTAACAGTTTCATTTTAGGCATATTAAGATTATGTTATGATCACAAATATTCATAAGCCATTTGCTGTCTGTGGAGGACAGTACAGAGTTCTCCCATCGCAACTGGCTGTGATTTTAACCAAAGTCTTTATAGCAAGGTCTGTCCACTTGATGGCCATCTTAGCAACACCCCTGTGCAGTTATTTCCAGTCACACGAGACCAAGGGTTATAGAAACCTTCTGCCTTTTTGTCCTAAGTTAAGATCTGACAGGTCAAGATAACATTTTTTACAAATTTGTACTACAGAAGCAAATCTTATCTTCATTTAGGAATCTTATCTTTACAGCGTCTTACCTCAACTTAGGAAATCTTAACGCACTCAGTCGAAGTTGACAATCAACTGTCATGTCTGTTACTTAGCAACCAGCCATAAGCACATAGCTGAAACAAAAACACGTAGGCCGTGTCCAAAAAGCCAATTGTCTCAATGTCTTGTTGCCTGTGCTGTCTCAGATGTCAGAGCCTTAGAAGGCAGCATTGTCCACTGTGTCACTTCTGGCAGTTTCTGCTATTTTTTCTAACCACATTGGCAGTGATGCACAGGGTTATGGAATATGTAAGGCAGCCAAGGCTACTCCTGCACTGTCTTCAAAAAATGTATGTATGAGTAGACGACTTTTATTACGTTTCAAACTCAAAATGCTCAATCTGCCTTTCAATAACATTCAACTAAATATCCATCGAAGTTCAGTGCGAAAGAGTTTATTACATCTACCCCCAAACCCTAAACCTAACCCTAACCTTAACCTCAAGGCAAAACCTACACCTACTCCTAGCCCTAACCCTAACCATAACGTTGTTGATCATCAAGTGAGGATCACCAGAAAATTTGTTAAAGATTTAAGTAGCTAAGGAAGGCATCCTTAACTTGCTGTTGAATTTAAAGACCACTAGACCACTGTGCATCATCAGTACAAGACGTTTAATAATAAATTAAACATGTAAAGGCTCCACCTACTCTGTATCAGAGCCTCATCAGCTCGATTTGAAAATCTAAATATTCATTGAGGAATTGAGATACTGATTAACTGATTGACTGGATGACGATCCAGTCACCACAGTTGCACGTGACGATTAAGTTGTAATGCTAAGTGTAAACAGGAATCAGGTTTGAGGTCTTGTCCAGCTTTTGCTTACTAACTGTATGTCATTTTAAAGATCAGTCGCATTGGTCATGCTTACATATAACTATGTTACATCTGTGAACATTTTGTTCAGTCACATTTAACTCATTATAACAAAAAAAAATAGACTCTTTTTATAAACCATGCCCATGACCCGTAATCTAGAACAGTGGTTCTCAATCTTGATTCTGGAGTGCCAGTGCTCTGCACATTTTATAGTTTTTCTTGCTACCAAAAACAGTGAAAGAACAAATGGTAACAATGAATGTTACCTTTGTAAGCATCTATAACATGTTGTAATGCATTATAATAAAGCATTCATAAAAATGAATTGCACTGAATTGCACTTTATAGCCATGTGTATTATACATTATCAATTGTTAATATAATGCATTATAAGCAATGTTAATAACATGTTATACTGTCAGTGCCAGGCTTCAGTCCTGAATACTCAGACGCTCTGCTCAAACAGTATAATATTGGATATGCAGTGTTAAGTTAGAGCCAAGCTAACGGTGGTGCACATTAACAGTGGTGTACATTGACTTTTTGGGTAAAACACTGATGGCAGCACTAGTTTAAAATCTGAAATTTGAAGCCTGTAATGAGCTTTATTGTGTATGTTTTAGTGTTTCAGTAAATTCTTCAGTAAATATTTCAACCTGAAGTCTCACTCTTAACACTGGAGGAGGCTTTAGTCCAGTATGCTTCACTTTACTTAGAGCGGACAAATACAACTTATGGGCTCTTATAATTTGTTAATGAACAGTACTTATAATGCATTATGCACACAATTCATAATGCATAATATGCATGTCTATAACATGTAATGTTTATTTATAAATATTTATAACCATGTTTATGATGCCTTAGGAATGCATTATAACAGGTTAAAAATGTGTTTATAGGTGCTTACCAACATGGCATTGGTAGAAATTCTCACTGAACAATTTAACATGCAAATCCTGAGGCGGAGCCGGGAAGCATTGAGAATGTTTTCACAAATAGTTCTTTTAATATGAACTGATCCCAGTTCTGTTTAAGTGACCCTGAAATGGAACCAGCTGTAAATGACCTCAGTGCTTTTTGTTTAACGGGACGCTTTCTTGTCCTCTTTACCGTTTATGAGATCCTAGACCACTTGTTGTTCAATCTTGTAGAACTCAGACCCCACTTGGGTAAAGCTGAATTATGGGTAGCGTGGTTAAAGTTCATCACATAGCAAGTTCTGACTGGCTGAGCCATGATCAAACCCATGGTAAAATACTCCAGTAGTGCCAAGCTAATAAACACCATTGAACAGTTACTGTTTTTCGTTAAATTGTTCTTGATGTAATTGTTTTTTTGAATTAATGCTATGTTTATTATACGTCATCTTTCCATGTCTCTGTTTAATTAAAGCAATAAAGCACTGGAGTCTGCCTTACAGTGATTTCAAGTCAGGTAGGGAGGATGGCATTGTGTGTGTGCCTAACACCAACCCTTAACTACGGTAAAAGCGCTTGGGCTTTTACTGCAGACGTGCACTCTCAGACAGACGGACTCTCACAGCCCTGTGAGTAGTGTCCTTTGACCACTGATGAAGGACTAGAGGATGACCAACACAAACTGTGCAGCAGCAGATGAGCTGTCGTCTCTGAGTTTACATCTACAAGGTGGACCGACAAGGTAGGAGCATCTAATAGAGCGGACAGTGAGTGGACACACGGTGCTGAGAATCAAGTCAAGTCAGCTTCACTGTCAATACTACAATATGTACAGGACATGCAGTGTATTGAAATTACGTTACTCTCAGACCCCCTGGTGTAGCGATAAAATGAAAACAGGAAAAGTGTGAATTTAAATTTAAATACTGATCGTAAAAATAAACACTAATTATAGAAAAATAGAACGTCCTTAAATGAACACTAAAGTGATATTAGGCACGTACAGATTAAGGTCTTTGGGTATAAATAGTGCAAATATAAACAGTAGTGCAATTAGACTGAGCTTATGGAGCAGTTAAAGTTACGGGTGCGTAACGGTCACTAAGAATGTCCGAGTTCAGTGTTGGGGAGTGGGGGTCAGGAACCTGTGTTTGTGTCCAAACTTTATGTGTTGGGGGAGGGGGGGCATAAAAGGAGGGGGGTGGGGTGGGGGGTGATGCCAAAGTAGAGAGAGAGTTGAATCCATGACCCAAATAGTACCTTCTCTGGGAGGGTCCATGGGGGTCCTGACCACTGAAGAACAGGGTAAAAGGGGGATACCAAAGTATCAGAGAAACAGATGGACTACAGTCTGTAACTGTAGAACTGCAAAGTGCAGCTATACAGTAAGTGGAGCTGATAGAAAGGACACTGAGCGTAGAAACAAGGAGGTGGTCAGTTCAGTGTAACTCGTGTTGCCCAACAGTGTGTGGTTCACTGTTTTTGCTCATAAAACCGTCAAAAGCACTGTGGTGGCAGAGCAGCACTGACGTCGTTAATAGGCTGGCACTGCCTGTCAGGCTGAGAGTGCATGTCGGCAGGCAGACCCTTCCCTTCTCTTATTTTTATGCCCGTTCAGAGGGCTTTGAGTTTGTATGACATGATCACATATACACACAAAACATGACTCAGACCAGGAGAAATGCTGAAATGATCCAAGGGTGAAAACACCCTACAAAATGAAAGGGACCTGGTATTCCAGAACCACAGAGATGAAAATATTAATGGCTGCTGAGCTGAAGGGAGCCATGGTTGTCCAATGCGAACCCAGCCTCCTTATTCCTGATAAGGCACTGGAGCTAGAACTATGGCAGGTAGAAACACTGATGCTACGTTTACACTACAGCAAAGCAAAGTGATTTACATTTCACTCCTCATTCAATTCTATGTTGACAGATCTAAGCAAGTAAGAAGAAGGTTTTACTGGGCAGCAGCCAATCATATTGTTAAAGTATGCCACTTTATGCATCATGTCCACATTGAAACTACATGCTGAAACCAGTTATGGAAGATGGAGGGCATATTTGTAGGAGATTTTTACCTCAGTTAATTTTTAAAAAGAATATTAGCCATATTCTTACCTGCATTTCATCAGAGCCTGGGCCATTAAATATTTTAGTGATGCACACAGAGTGCCCAACAGTTGCCAAGGTAAATGTTTTGTTTTGCTGCAGTGTAAATGCAGTAAGTGGAGGTAAGACTCAAACAGGGCATCAATGCTTCTTTTAGTTGATACTGGGTAGTGGAATTAAAAAGCAGATCAAGTACAAGGCGAATCAAAAAGATTCATCCGAATCTTTCAAATCGCTATATTTTTACAGCAGTGAGACGTCTAGGAACCAATCACATACCAATTGTAAGAGGGGTTCATAGAGTTTCTGACTGTCAGTGGAAGACGGCTCCCTTCAGTCTGAGACCCCTGAGCAGAAAGTGCTCTGCATTCTCCACTTCAGTAAGACTGAATCCGTCATAACTGTGCAACGTGATTTTCGTCGGCAGTGAACCTCCAACGTTGGTCGCTGGTTCCACAACACTGGATGATCTTTGAAATCGCACTGAAAGAGCCGTGAGTGCAGTGATGCCCAACATGGTCAATCGAGTATGGGATGAATTTGACTATGGCGTTGTCTGTACAGCTGGAGGAGGTTCATATTGAGCACATGTAAAATTACATAATAAACTTCATGCTCATTTAAACCAGTTACAATTTACTACATTACTCTGTGATGATCTACAAGTGAAATGAATCATTTTGAAATTGGATGAATCGTTTTGAATCCACCCTGTAAGATCTAGCTGTTTTGCAAACTCTGGCCCACTGTTGCTTATTAGGCCCCCCTCTTCTCCCCAACTTGATTTGTTTATACAAAAATAAAAAATAAAAAAAAGTGTACACCAGTTCTCACTAACTGTTCTGCTCTATTCATGGCATGATGGATGGCTTGAGGTGAACAGAAAGCACCTCCTTGTGTGATATGCCATTTTCAAACGCTCAGCTTTCGGAGAACATTTTCAGTTTCGCTTCCACAAGCAGCCTCTCCTTCCCTGGGCTCATTGTGACTGACAGGCCGTCAGGGCGATGCTGTCAGGATCTCTCATTCACTTTGATTAGCGTCTTGATTAGGATCTGCTCCCTGTGCCACCACCCAGCCTACTCCACTCGACAACGGGGAGCATGACTAAGCCCTGCCGAAGGAAAAAGAAAAAAAAAGAAAAGCCCTCTTCATTTTTTGAGAGATATGAATGTAGTCATCCATTTTTCATGATTTTTTCTCTCTTTCTCTCTTCTCTGCAAGTTTGTAATGTGTCATATTCTTTCAGGTTTCAGCTTTTTTTTCTGTCTTTTTTCTGAGGAGATCAATGGAGTTGTGGATCAAAAGGCTTTTCTCTTATAAGGGGAGTTCAGTGGTATAAATATGCATCAGAGGAGCAGCAGATGTGCAGTCACTTTAGTTAGGCTAAGAAAGGCAGTCTGGCAGCAGCAGAAAGCCTCTGCACTAACAGCAGTTTGGCTCCTACCTCTCACTACACAGAGAGAGTAGACTTCAAAAGCCTATCACTAGCTCTGCAGGTTGGAACACACGTTCTGGGGAGCTTTCGGGTGTGCACTTTATTCTCTGCTTCACACACCACCTACTTTCTTGCTCCTGTTTTGGGGTCTTCAGTTTGCCTTTTTGGGGGAACCCTTAATAGTGTCAAGTAGAATCCTTCAGATGGCCCCATTTAGGGATCCCTTCCTAGTATCATGCTTTGGGGTTTTCAGTTAGCCTTTTTTGACAAAGCCTCATTGGTGTCTTAAGTTCTTAAGCTTTGCTTTTTTTTTGGGAACTCTTATTGGTGTTGGGTAGAAACTGTCAGTTTGCCTTATTTGGGGATGGAGATTCTTATTGGTGTCCTGTTTTTGGGATCTTCAGTTGGCTTTTTTGGGGAATCCTTATTGTGTAAAGTAGAACCTTTCAGTTTGCCTATTGCTGGGGGGAAGGGGCCTTACTGGCTACGTATCTAGGGGTCTTAAGTTTTGCTTTGTTTTGGAATTCTTCCTGGTGTTGAGGAGAACCTGTCAGTTGATTTTGTTTATAGATGGAGATCCTTACTAGTGTCCTGTTTTTGGGATCTTCACTTTGACTTTTTTGGGAAATACTTTTAAGTACTGAGTAGAACCCATCAGTTTGCCTTTGGTATGGGCATCCTTCTTGGTGTCATATTTTAAGTCTTAAGTTTGGCTGTTTCAGGGAGGATAACTCAGGGAGGATAACTTGTGAAGGGATCCTTATTTGTATCATATTTGAGGTTGTTCAGTTTGCCTTTTTTTGGGAGGGGATCCCTATTGGCATTGTAACTTATGGGAGCGATGATGAGGCGGATACATGTGCTGAGAGAAGTGACATTTATTATGGTGTTAAAACAGTCCAGGGTCAATGAGCCAACATGGGGGTATCTAGGGACAGACATAACTAAAATAAACACAGATGGGAAACACCACAGAGACTGGAAGAAACAAAACAACAAACGAGAATATACTACAAGAGAATACAAAGACCAAACAATATACTACAAACAATACAAAGACCAGCAAACTCACAGGGGAAAACACAGGGCTTAAATGCAGGAAACCAACGAGGGTTAACAATACACAGGTGGACAACACAGGTGAGAACAATCAAGGGCGGAGTCAAGAAACAAGGGGGCAGGACAGGGAAGAATCAAAACAAAAGCACATGGACAGGACTAGAAGGTAAACACAAGCACATGGACAGGACTGGGAGGGACCAATCATGACAGGCATCATGTGTTTGGGTCTTAAGTCAGGCCTATTTTGGGAATCCTTATCAGTATCATGTAGAACAATTCCATTTACCTGTTTATTGTGTGTGTGTGGGGGGGGGGGCTTACAGGCTTCCAGTTTTTGTGGTCTTAAGTTGTGCTTTTTGGGAATTCTTATTGTTATTGAGTAGAACCTGTGAGTTTGCCTTATTCCGTGATAGAGATCAGTGCCCTGTTTTGGGGTCTTTAGTTTGGCTTTCTTGGGCAATCATTTAGTGTTGAGTAAAACTTTTTTGTTTTCAGTTTGGCTGTTCCAGGGTGGGTAACCCTTCAGTTTGTCTTTTTTTGTGACTGGTTTCCAAATCGGTGTCCCATTTCGGGGTCTTCAGTTAGTGTTCACTGGGAAAACCTTATCGGTATCAAGCACAAATTTGTTGTCATTATTGGCCCCTCCCAGTGCATTTGTTTTGGTTTTGGTCTTGTTCATGTGCTTTTGTTTTGCTTCCTTCCCGGTCCTGCCCCCTTGTTTCCAGACCCTGCCCTTGATTGTTTTCACCTGTTACCCTCTTGTTAGACACCTGTGTCTCGTTACTTGTCCCTGTATTTAAGCCCTGTATTTTCCCTAGTCTCTTGCTGGTCTTTGTTTGAATTGTTTGATTTGTTTGGTCTATGTGGAGTGTTCTTTGTATGGTTTGTATTGTATTCTGACCTCTGTGATATTTCCCATTCTCTGTTGTTGTGTTAATCCTGTGTTCCTTTTGTCATGTCTGTCCCTAGATCTCTCCATGTTGACTCTTTCACCCTGGACTGTCTTGACCCTGATTATGGATTTGCTCCTAATAAATAATAACCTTTCTAAAAGCTTTAGAAAGTTCTGACCAGGCATTAGATTAAAAGTTGTCGGGCAGCAGATGTCCTGCAGTACAAAGCTCAACTTGAAAAAATGTAACACATGTAACAAATGTTTGGTGCATCTCATCAGAAAGTCAGACGTCAGTTTTGCATTCAGGACTGCAGTGACGAATTACAGGGGGTGGATATTTTAGATAGCTTAACCATAGACAGTGCAGTTTGAATCTGCAGTATTGATTTGCTCAAATAGGAGTAGTTTTCCATGGAGCAGTGTTTAATAGTCAGTAGACTAGTTGAATCTGTTTCCTTGTGGGTCTTGTGGTCATGAATGTAAGGTACATTTGTGCCAAACATTTCAGAGTTCTTTCAATGTTGATTTCATTGTTAGGTCTATACAGTACAAAAACCCTCTGGGAAACCTAACAGTCCAGAAGAATTAGGAAGCCAACAACTTTCAAATGCAGCATCTTCATCACAAACTCTTTGAGTACCACTTCCAGCCGGTTAACAAAGAATTCCAACGTATAATTCATTTTATTAGGCACTTCAGGAGCATTTCATTGGTAAACCCTTTAGTAAACATTAGTGATAAGAAATAATAAGCAGTTCAAATTAATTTTCTCTTCATTGTTGTCCTGATATTTCAATGTCTGTGTCGTACCTTATAAAGACATGCTTTCGTAGAGCCAGTTACCCAGTAGAGAACTGAGACTTGGTTTAATGAAAATGCTTTATGAGTTATAATCCACCATGAGGGAAAGCTTGCACGACTTCAAGTGGAGCAAGTCTTTGGAATACTAATTTGTTATTTTCATTAAAAAGCATTTGGCATTCTCTCTCTCTCTCTCTCTCTCTCTCTCTCTCTCTCTCTCTCTCTCTTTCTCGCTACTTTTTTTTTTCTTTTGAGTAAGAGAGGAAAAAGATGATGGGAGGGAGAGAAATGTTACACTGAAATCACAGCCTCACCATTATATCAATTATATGTCCTTTGAAAAATATGGAAATTACTGCAGACCACATTGTTCACTTTTCATGGGCACAATTAAATTAAGCTACTTTTCAAAAATATACAATTTCATTTAATGTTCTGGCTGCTGAGAAAATGAGAGAGGGAAAGAGAGAGAGAGAGAGAGGGAGGGAAAGAAAGGAAACCAGATCAGACCTCTTACAAAAGCAATTACTAAACTCACCATTGTCATTAGTGGGGCCAGACCTTACCTGTCTTATCTGCTTATGATTAGCTGTATCCCTGCAGGACAGAGAAAAGAAAAGCCAACTACAATGCTTTTTCCTCTCACTCTCACTCTCGCATTTCCTCATGTGCATTTGTAAGTGTGTTGGAAAGTACAGGTGTTCATTTGCCACTGTGACATGACTGAATAGAAGAGCAGGCTTTGGTCAGTAGATATTTGAAGGGGAGTGGATTTGAAAGTGAAAAAGATTGGATGATTTTTACAGATACCTCCAAATTCAGATGTTTATGTGTAATCAGTGCTCTTATTTTCTTCCCCTGCCTCAAAAAAACTCCCCTGGAAGATATTCTTGAATTACTAATAATAAATAAAGGACATGGGCTGGAGGTTAGAGAATCAGTCTTGGGACCAGAAGCTCATCGGTTTGATCCCCTCACCCAACAGTGCGTGACTGAAGTACCTTTGAGCAAGGCACCTAACCCCCAACTGCTCCCCAGCACCGTGGATAGGGCTGCCCACCACTCCAGGCAAGTGCTCACTGCCCCCTAGTGTGCATGTATGTGGGTGTTTTACTGCACGGTGTCACGGTTGGCTCCTCCCAGTCCTGTCCATGTGTTCGTGTTTTGGTTTTGTAACTCCGCCCCTGATTGTATTCACCTGTCCCTCATTGTTACGTGTATTTAAGCCCTGTGGTTGCCCCTTGCGTTTGCCAGTCTTTGTATCGTTGTATCATTGTATCTGGTCTTTGTTTGTGTTGGTGCTCGTCATGTCCTACCCTAAATCTGTCCGTGTCGGCTCATTGACCCTGGACTGTTATGACCACGACCCTGGATTTGCCCCTAATAAATCTCGCTTATCTCAGCGTGTGCGTCCGCCTCCTCGCTCCCCCTTACAGAAAGACTGGCCACCACAGGACGCAGCAGGTAAGCGAGACTCCGGCATGTGGTTGTTCCGTTGGGACGAAACTCCGGCTGTTTCTAAGCAGCCCGAGTTCGCCGTGTCCCAACGCCACCAAGCCGGAGACAACAAATCCCCTGGCGCTGAGGGAACACGAGCGTCTCGTCGGTCCCGCAAGAAAGTGGAGGACCTTCCCGCCTTGTGTCCGGGCGGCGAGAGCTTAGGTAAGCGCCTTGGGTCTGCCCGTCTTGAGCGCCACTGCAGGGAGGAGCGACCTGCAGTGCAAGACGGTGTCAGACAGAAGGAACATTCAGATGACCCGTTTTATGGGACTCGGCTCATTAGCAAGCGTCACTGCGAGCTGCCTATCGCTCGAGTGAGCTTTGGGAACAGCCGAGTGGGTCCAGTAACTGTGTGTTCCTCCAGGTTGGAGCAGAGGTCCCCAGCCCGAAAGCCCGATCCCGTGGCCGCATCCCGCAGCAAGCCCGCGCCTCCGGACCCGCCGCCAGTCGCCGCGCCTCCGGACCCGCCGCCAGTCGCCGCGCCTCCGGACCCGCCGCCAGTCGCCGCGCCTCCGGACCCGCCGCCAGTCGCCGCGCCTCCGGACCCGCCCTTCATGCATCAGAGCAGTCTCACACTACAAGAGACTCTCCTGTGGATGAGTAGATTGCTGTCTCCTGTACAAGAGACGGACGTCGTAGCAGGCCCGCCTGCCTCCGTGGACGTCGTAGCAGGCCCGCCTGCCTCCGTGGACGTCGTAGCAGGCCCGCCTGCCTCCGTGGACGTCGTAGCAGGCCCGCCTGCCTCCGTGGACATTACATCCCCTTTGTTCCCACCCATCCCGCCCTCGTCTGTGTCTGTTCCCCGTGGTCCTTCTGTGCCTTCTGTGTCTGTTTCCATTCCCTTGTTTCTGCCTTGTTCATTCCCTGGATTTGTCTTGTTCCCTACTGTTGTGTCTGTCTCGGTTCCCTTTCCCGTTGTGGTTCCCGTTCCTGTGTCTCCTTTTGTTTCTGTTCCTGTTTCTGTTTCCGTGCCCGTTTCCGTTCCTGTGTCTGTCTTGGTGCCTGTTCCCCTGTCTTTTGCATGGTCTGTTATTCGTTCTTGTTTTCCTCGTCCTGTGTCTCCGGTCGGCGTCGTTTTTTGTTGTGCCTCCTCGTCCTCCCTCCATTTTTTGTCCTCGTTCTGTTTCGTCTGTTCCTGTGTCTGGTGTGTCTCCATCTGTGTCTGTTCCTGCCTCTTGAGTTTCTGCCTCTGTGCCCGTTTCTGCCTCTGTGCCCTCTGTTGTATCTGGTCTTTGTTTGTGTTGGTGCTCGTCATGTCCTACCCTAAATCTGTCCGTGTCGGCTCATTGACCCTGGACTGTTATGACCATGACCCTGGATTTGCCCCTAATAAATCTCGCTTATCTCAGCATGTGCGTCCGCCTCCTCGCTCCCCCTTACACACGGATGGGTTAAACGTGGAGGTCTAATTCCTCTGTGCGCAAACAGAGTTGGCTAATGGTCCTGAATTCTATTCTATTCTACTTTCAAGAATCTATAATAACAGTGCTCCCCTACATAATTCACAAAGCTTGGAACGAAGAGTTGGCTCTGACTATATGTGAAGAAACTTGGAAATCAGCTATGAACATAATCCACAGATCTTCGTTATGTGCACGGATTAACCTTATTCAGTTCAAGGTCCTCCTCAGGGCTCATTGCTGCAAGGTGAAACGAGCAAAAATTCAACATGGGATAGATGAGCTATGTGATCATTTAGATGAAGCTGACCTAACGCATATGTTTTGGACTGTTTTGTCAAGTTTTTGGTTGGCAGGTACCAACTGTTTATCAGAAGTGTTCAATCTAGAGCTTGTGCCAAGTTTATTTAAGGCAGATTCAAGCATTCCAAACAGGATTAAGGAGGCCGTTGCATCCCTTCTGGCAAGAAGGAGGATATTGATTCACTGGAAATCTCCATATCTACTGAAGACCCCACAGTGGCTCTGCGATCTTATGCTTCTCCTTATTAGAAATGAGAAAAGATTGAGTTTTCATCTCGAAAGGCTTCTGTAAAATTCCATACAACTTGGGATCCGTGTTTGCATATTTTGAGAAGCTGAAATGTCTCCCCACTAACTAGCACCCTCCCCTCCTCTTCTGTCTAAATGTTACGCTTTAGCTTTAATAACTGCAATCCCAGGATCTGGATCATTACTATGAGTGTAACATCCATTCACTCTGTCCTGGTCTTTCTGTTTGCCTGTTTCTTGGTTTCCAAGTGCTGTGCTTTTTTGTTTATCTGCCATGTGACTTTGTTTTTTTTTGACATGTGCTTTTGTTGTCATGTTGGCTCCTCCCCTGTCCTGCCCTGTCTTCACCTGTTCTTTGTCTCCCGGCCCCGCCCTCTCATTAGTCTCAGGTGTTTCTTGTTTTCTGTTAGTATTTATACCTGTTTGCTCAGTCCCTTTGACTTACACTGTGTGTCTTTATATCCTGTTGTGTGGATCTCCTCGGAGTTGGTATTGTTTCATGGTTGAATTCTCATTTGCTTTGTTTTACCTTGTTCTGGATTTATCTGTCCCACTCTCCTATGCCCTGGTGTTTGCGAACTCTGCATTGTGTGTAAATAAAAGCAACTTGCACTTGCATCCTGCCCCAGTGCCTGGTATGTTACAATGAGAATATATATTTGTCTTTTTTTTTTTTTTTTTTTTTGCTTCTTCTTCTTCTCTAATTGTTTTAGTTCTGATTCTGAGGTAAAATATGGGCCATATCGCTGCTGTTTTGTCATTTTTCAGTTTATGACATCATTTGAAAATACCTTTTACCCTTTACATTGTGTGTAAATTTCATGATGATAGAAGCAAAAGAAATGCCCCAAAATGACTTAGAAAGAACTCTGGTTCCATTGACTTACATTGAAAGTGAAGTAGGTTTTTTCCTTCTCCTGTAAACCATTTTACAGTTCTGAGGTTTTGTTCCAACAGCAGCGATACACAAGTGTCTGTAATTCTGTATCTGTGTAGACCCTCGAATAAAAAATAATGTATATAAAAATATTGAATTTGAGTTGCAGTTGTTTTAAATGTAAGTGAAACTTTTGATGTTGAACACTTTCTTTATTCACACGCTCCGACCCGCTCCATCTTCTCTATTCTTTATTTCGGAAAAGGGCTTTCTAATGTCCCTTGGCTCCTCAGAAGAATCTATATTGAACACAATGCAGGCATAAAGGAAGGTTTACATTGAGGAGGAGGGAGGAAAGATGCATGATCCAATCCGAAAAAGCTTCCTGGAGAGTGGCTGAGGTAAACAAAGTTATAAGAAGAAGGATCAAAGGCAGTCTCTACCATATCTAACTTTAATTATAGCTGGCGCATTGGGGTATTACTTATTCTGAGCACGTAGATTCTCTTCTCTATTTACCTTGGCTGATCTAACCATGGCATCCATTTAGAGTGTAGGGGGTAAGACTGTACTGGCACTGTTACAGCGTATGGTAGGATACAGTCATATGCAAAAGCTTGAATAGTCCCTGAAAAGTTAACACAGGGAACACACTTAAATATGTAAATATAAATATACTCAAATATATAAAATACACTGATCAGGCATAACATTATGACCACCGCCTTGTTTCGGAGAACAGTCCACCAACCAAAACTATCCAGCCAAACAGTGTCCTGTGACCACTGATGAAGGACTAGAGGATGACCAACACAAACTGTGCAGCAGCAGATGAACTATTGTCTCTGACTTTACGTCTACAAGGTGGACTGACAAGGTTGGAGTGTCTAATAGAGCGGACAGTGAGTGGACACAGTGTTTAAAAACTCGTCAGGGTCATTGCAATGCTGAGAATGATCCACCACCCAAATAGTATCTGCTCTGGGAGAGTCCATGGGGGTCCTGACCACTGAAGAACAGGTAAAAGGGGGTAACAAAGTATCAGAGAAACAGATTGACTACAGTCTTTAACTGTAGAACTACAAAGTGCAGCTATACAGTAAGTGGAGCTGATAAGATGGACAATGAGTGTAGAATCAAAGTCATAATATTATGTCTGATTGATGTGTATCCTAAATTCTCCAATATATTAAATGAGGAAATAAAAAATAATTATATATTTAAATGTACTTGGAAAAGCAACATAACATGCACTTGTCACACCAGTCATTTCTGGCACTCCTGTTCTGCCTGCACCTGTCTCTGACAGTGAAAACTCACCCTCGGACTGCAACTCCCATAATGCCCTGGGCTCTTGCATCACACGTCCCACAGATCACATGACTCTAACCAGGTCTCAGTCATCTGAGTTCTAGATTGCCTTCACCTGGTCCCACTAGTATATATACCCCTTTGTTCCCTGTTGTACTCACTGAATATTGTTAGTGGTTCTGTCCCAACTCTATGAAGTGTTCTTGTTATGATTGTGTATTCTCCCTGTATGGTTTTTGCCTTGCCTCTGATATTGATCTGCCGTGATTCAAATCCTGGACTGTTTAACCGCTCTGGTATGTTTTGTATTTTGCTTATTTTCCTAACTTTGAGACCTTGGCCCATTTTTGACAGCTCTTTTGGATTTGCCCCTTTAAATAAAGCCTCATTTCACTATCTGCGCTCGTCTTCTCCCTGTCAGGTCGTGACCACAATTTGATCAGGGGTGCCCAAACTTTTGCATAGGATGGTATGCAGGTAAGCAGTAATTGTAAAAGTACACAAAATCCAGTGCTTTTAAAGCAGAGATATCTTTGGTAAAATATTGTTCAGGTTAATGTGAAAGCCTTCTGCTGATGTTTCTATTTGTGTTAATGGGCCAGGCTGACAAGGTGGACATTATATGCTATATGGACAAAAGTGTTCAGACATCTACAGGCGCTTTTATGACATTGTATTCTAAATCCATAAGCATTAATATGGGGTTGGTCCTGCTTTGTAGCTCTAACAGCTTCCACTCTCCTGGGAGGCTTTCTACAAGATTTTGTAGAGTTCCTGTAAGAATTTTGCCCATTTATCCAGAAAAGCATTTGTGAGGTCAGATGCTGATGTTCGATGAGATGGCCTGGCTCACAGTCTCCGCTGTAGTTCATACCAAAAGTGTTTGAGGTTGAGGGCCAGTCAGGTTCTTCCCCACCAAACTCACCCAGCCAGGCCTTTATGGAGCTCGCTTTTTGCCCTGGGGCGCAGTCATGCTGGAGCAGGAAAGGTTCTTCCCTGAACTGTTGACACCAAGTTGGAGGCATTCAATTGTCCAAAATGTCTTGGTCTGCTGAAGCATTAAGATTTCCCTTCACTGGAACTAAGGGTGCTAGGCCAACCCCTGAAACCAACCCCATATCATTATCCCTCCTCCACCAAACTTTACAGCTGGCACAATGCAGTCAGGCAGGTAATGTTCTCCTGGCAACCGCCAAACCCAGACTCCTCCTTTAGACTGACAGGTAGAGAAGCGTGATTTGTCACTCCACAGAATGCATTTCCACTGTTCCAGAGTCCAGCGGTGGTGCACTTTACCCCCACGTTTGGCATTGTGCCTTTTGATCTTTGGCGTGTGTGTAGCCCAGCCATGGAAACCCATTTTGTGCATTAGGAGTTTCACAACTCTTTTGCTGATGTTGCTTCCAGAGGCAGTTTGGAACTTGTTAGTGAATGATTCAACAGAGGATAGGCACTGTGTTTTAACATTGAGCAGCCCTGCTCTGTGAGTTTGAGTGGTCTAGCTCTTCATGGCTAAGCTGTCGTTGCTACTAGACACTTCTATTTCACAATAATACCACTTACAGTTGACAGGGGCAAAACAAACTAGCTGACTTGTGGCAGAGATGCCATCTTATAACAGTGCCATATTCAGTCACTCAGCTCATCTGTATGACCCATTCTACTGCCAGTGTCTATCAAGACTGCAAGGCTGTGTGCTTAGTTTGATCCACTTGTAAGCAATGGGTGTGGCTGGAACACCTGAATTAAATAGGAGGGGTGTGCCAGTATTTTGTCTATATGGTGTATATTTATGTACATATTAAGGTTGGCCAGAATGTTTAAAATGAGGATGATATTTTAAAATGATTAAAATATTTATTTCATGTCTGATTGGATAATCACATTCCACCCACTTATATTTTAGAGGGCTCACTGATTTGGTGGTGTGGGAGCTCACAGAGAGGTGGCACTAAGAATGTGCTGGCTGTGATTTCCCTCCTCTCAGTCTCCTAGAAAGTAAGCATGATAGCAGCGCAGCTGTGGCAAAGAGCTGCACGTATCAGAACCGCAAGTTCTCCGCACGCACAACAGAACAAGATGAATTTTGTGACCGGAAGGTCGCCGATTCGATCCCCAGGGCCGACAGTCCATGACTGAGGTGTCCTTGAGCAAGACACCTAACCCCCAACTGCTCCCCGGGCGCCATGGATTGGGCTGCCCACCGCTCCGGGCAAGTGTGCTCACTGCCCCCTAGTGTGCGTATGTGGTGTTTCACTTCACGGATGGGTTAAATGCGGAGGTGGAATTTCCCCGTTTGTGGGATCAAAAAAGTATCACTTAATCACTTAAACACTACAGAACATCCTCTAAATTTATGTCAACAGAGCACTGGTTTCAGGAATCAAACCTGTCCTGTGATGGGTGGCACTCATTGGTAACCATCTACACCAAACTACTTTTTTATTGTAAAATAACAATGATACTCAAAGGCATTGGACACCCCAACCTTCTGAGGGTGCTGGAGAAAACACCCTCGACCGTTTGAGTGGCCTTGGCTATGCAAACTTAACACACTGTTTTAAAACAGTTAGGCACCTTTTCTCCAGTCAAAGCCTTCTGCCGACAGGTTTAGTAAGCATGGGTTACATATCCTGCTAAAAATACTGAGGCCCAAAAACGAATCAGTTCTGTTACACACCAAACTGGTCTTTGCCTTTTATGTCCAGAGAGGTTTCATAATTGTATGCTGTATAAATTTTGGTCCCACTTTATATTGTCTCTCTAATAACTGTGTAATTACATGTGAACAACACATGCGACAACACTAACTACTAATGATTTAGTCACTGTTACAGGTGGATTACAGAAGTACATCTCAACTTCGGGTTTGCCACATGTAATAACACAAGTGTATCTTAATAGTTGTAACAGCCTATTCACTCATGTAATTACACAAGGGTAATAGCAAATGTTTAGAAGACTTTATTGAGCAGTAAAAGGAAGGACGTAATAACTTGCATTAAGATGCTACTTACACTGTATCTGCCAGCTTTCCTAACACTTAGTGTCACTGCTGTGACACTGTAACCAGTATCAGCTTCAAACCATTCTGTGTTTGTGACAGAACAGCAGACGTCCCCTTATATTAACATGTAACTGTTATTACATTAATTAAATGTGTTGCATTTACCCCAAAGCAATGTCTATATTAAAACTGCATTATTACACAGTAATTACATAGTAACTACACAGGAACGGTCCATTATTTTAAAGTGTAGCTTTAACACTGTGTTACAGGAAAGTTCCTGTGTGGAAGATTAACATAGGCAGTACTTCTCTAATCCACTTGTAACATTGACTAAATTATGAGTAGTTAATGTTGTTGCATGTTATACATGTGTAACTACATAGTTATTATAGACGCTTAATATATTCATGCTGCCTTGTTTAGTTTTACCAGCCTGCTGTATGTATTTTGAATATTATCTTTCAGCTCTGTGTATATTGGCAGTCATTTTGCTAGACTTATTTTATTTGTCAAGCTTTCATAAATTTTGTGGTATTTGCCGAATGCTGAGCTGACTGAACAGGCTGGTTGTGACAGGTCTTGTGCTGCTTATTTGTAGGTCGGTGGGCTTAGATGCTGATGATACGTGCTGTCCAGCTGTTTTGTCATCTGCTTTGTTCGTACGCTCGTTTCTGTCAGCTGCTTTTGTCTGGCATATTAAATGCATAACATCTATAAAACAATGTCCACATAAATACATCTGCACCACAAAGACCTGGCCTTCAACTCCCACTCGAGGTTAGCAAGTTTAAGGTTCATTATTAGCGCTCAAGTAGCTTTTGGGTGTATTGGAAAAGCAGAACTTGCATATATAATGGTTATGTAAACAGCTATGATTATGATTAGGAACATTCATTTCATGAGCAAGGTTGTGGATCACCACAGGCTAAAAAGCAGTAGGGATGCTGTTTGGAAGAGTGGAACTCAGCATCAGTGTGGATGAAGTGGATAGGGCAAAGCAGCAGGGTATGACTGGGCCTCTGTATTAGAGTGATGAATAATGGCACCACCTCTCCAGCTGGCTAAACCAAGCCACTCCACTCATACCGACCATTGATGAATGGGCACAAACAAATCATGCACAAAGTGGTGAACCAAGGGCATTCACAAGTGCTAGAGCACATGGACTTTAAAATCACCTATCCTCTCGGTAGCTGTTATAGAAAATTGTGCTGTTTTCTTAATGTCTTGAAGGCTCTTATCAGAGAAATCGTTTATCAGGATGGGTGTTACTGTGCTACCATATTGTAATCATGTCTGGATCATTCTACAGAAATATCCTTTTTTTTTTTGGTTCTATCTGTCCATAGGTGTCATCGGTGTCACCGATTCTCACTAGTGTTCCACATAAGAAAGGTAACACCAAAGACATTTTTATTGAACATGCATTAAAACATCTGTTACAGAGCATCAAACCCCATGTTGCCCAACATGGAACATCCACTAAAATATGTCACTTAATCCATTTGTATTTCTATTTTTCCACAGTTGCCTAAGAATAAAGGTCACACCGGTGACTTCGGCTAAAAGCTTCATATGAAATCATGAGCTAAACGAGATGTCTGATAATGGAAAAGACACAGTGGACACACCATGTGGTTTTCTTCATAGATCTTCAGAAGACAGGTAAAAGGAAGTTGAGTGATGTCATCAGTGTGACTTCTATTTAAACATAAGATTTTTTTTTTTTTTTGTTGTTATGCAGTAACCCCATTGACACGACTACTGGGGATCTTTCATGATGTATTTTATAATATTCATTTGGCTTTTTTCTTTGTCATTTAATTCATATTTTATAGGCATGCATATATTAGTGCAATTAAAATGGCAGAAAAACATGGTTTTTACCTCAAAATATGGCCTCAGTCTTTACACATGTCTGTGGGAATGAGCTCTTCTGTGGTGTTTGGAATTCTACATAATTGATTTAATAAGCAGTACTGCTAAATTGATGCTCAAGAATGAGTGATTGATAAAATAACTTATTGTTTACTTTTGAAATATATGAATAAATTGTAACCCAAATGTGTTTTCCAGGTGTAATATATCTGTAAACACTAGGGACACAAAAATGGATGTTTCTGTAGAATGACCCATTTGCAATTATAACTTTGGGTCAGTCCATGTTTCAAGTAGTGACCCCTATGTTCAAACCAATGAGCTACGCTGAATAAGCCATATGCTGTGATTGTGATCAGGCTGGCTGGTTGGGGAAGTAAATATATATGTTGTTAGAACCAGAGGACATTTTTAATGTTCATTCATTTCCTCCACACAGAACAGAATAAAACATTTTAACACGGCTGTTTTATTTTTAAGAGCTTTTAAACTCAAGTTATAGGAGTTTAAAATAGCACCTCATCATGTACATTGACATGACATCAGTGCAAACAGCCAATGAGCTGCTCCGCTCACCAACCAATCAGCACTCAGTAGCAGTAATGTCAGTGTTTTGCTGCTCAAAACCCGTTTTCTCTAGAAAAAAGGAAACATACAGGTGGGTTTTCTTTGCTTCTTTAGTGAAATACATCTTCCCACTTTCTAAAATTAAATAAAATTTCTGGAGGATTAGAAACTATTTTAACTTGTCGTTTTTAGCCACTGAGCTTCATTCACTCCCATTCTTTGAGGACTCACTTGTGGACACCCTCGGCTGTTTTGCAGTCCTGTTTTTGATATAATGAGGGGAATAGGAAGTGGCCAGGATCTTCATAAGCTGGCGCTGGTTGGAACCCTTGTAATATTCATTTACCATTCCACAAATCAATGTAAACGCAGGATTTGAGAGAACATTGGTTGAAATACAATGGCTACATGGCTAGCTAAAGCTTCATGGACACTGAGTGGATTTTGCTGAGAAATGCCTTTTAGCCAACAGAGACTCATGTACTCTAATGTATTATGCTTATATAATTCCATGTTTATTTTATTTTAGTTTTTCAAGGTGTTTGAAGCAAAAAAGGGGGCCAATGCTTGGCAAACATCAGTAGGAGCATGGTCTCTTCTGTACCAGAAGAAAACCTTTAGGACAGATATGCTCTCAAAGTTGCCTCAGGAAGCAACATCAGCACAAGAACTGTGCACTGGAAGTTTCCATGGGTTGTCATGACTGAGCATTTGCACACAAGCCTAAGATTACTATATGCAATGCCAAGCATCAACTAGAGGGATGTTAAGCATGGCACCACTAGAAAACATGGAGTCTGATGGATGAATCTGGGTTTGCTGGGAGAACAACTGCCTACCAAGTATTCATAGTGCCAAGAGTAAAGTTTGGTAGAGGAGGGATAATGAGCTGGGGCTGTTTTTCAGAGTTTGGCCTTAGTTCTAGGGAAGGGTAATGCTTTTCACCAGGGTGTATTTTGACTTTTCCATCTGAATTTACAAGACCAAATCACGAGAAGTTATTCAGTAACTGCACGAAATAAATGTAATTTTTCTTTTAGTTCCCCTCAAATTAACAGAACGTGTTTTATGATCACACATATAGCTATATGCTTGCAATTTACGGCTGAAAGCCAAAACTCATTTTGTTTTTATAAAAAAACATTTTTACAGAGCAGATCACTGAAGCGACACCATCTGTTTAGTTTATAGCCCAGATTTGTGGAAAAATGGGTCGACTTTCAGTAGAAAAAAAAAAAATTCAGTTAAAAGTTAAAACTGAAAGTTAAAGTCTTTCACTTAATGACATCACCATCTATCTGACTGGAAAGAAGACAGTCCAGCTCTCATACGACCACCCACCCTTAGAATGTAGCTTGAGAAATATGAAAGTTATGAAGAATATGATGAGCATTTTGGAACCACCGGTGGTCTCAAGGAGCTGAAAAGGTTAATGCTAATGCTGTGCCTCTGTGTGCAAAGTGAGGTCCATAAAGACATGGTGTGACTTTTGGCCATCTCGTTGATGCACTGCGTGCACCTAAATAATAATAGACGATAATTGTAGATACAATGTAGGTGTACCTAATAAAGTAGTCAGAAAGGAATACCTCGTCAAACCATTTCTTTAAGCACATTAAGCAAATTAGGTCAAGGACATAGTATGTTGTTACTGTCCATCACCACGAACAGACATTCATTTCCCCCTCTGTCTCTCTGCTTGGGATCTGGACATGCTTAGCAAAGAACCTCCCTTCATACAGTCATCATTAAATCTAACTTGAGCATAATTCACAATGAGAGAAGAGAAGCCCGCCTCTGCTGCTGTGATCAAACCAGATTTCTTCATCATTGCTGCGGGTGGGATGTCCATCTCCAGGGGGCGCTGTGTTAGATGAAATGGGGGCCCGCGAGAAAGGGAATGGGAGATGAGAGGAGCGCGTCTGCCACGTGCTGCGTGTTTAGAGGCATCCTGTTGCTTTGATACGTGCTAAACAGCCTCCCACAGATAGCCGCAGGGGGAGTGGAGTTAACTGCACAGGCAGGGGGCGTGGAGAGCAAAGAACAGTAGCACTCCACTTCAGGGCTGATCTAATAAACTCTGACACGCTGATGGAGAGAGGAGGCTAGAGGGATCCATGGTGGATGTAGGGGGTTCAGTGGGATGTGCAGGGCTGGGGGCCTGGCTGAGTGTCCACATGTATTAAAGCACTATGCAAAGAGAGGCAGTGCATTACAGTGATTTTACTGGTAACGGTTTCTATGAATGACACGTTTGTAAGCATCTAGAAATGTTATAATGCATTCATAAGCCATTATAAACATGATTGTAAACATATAAAAACATGAACTACACTGAATTACACTTTATAGCATGTTTATTACACAATGTGAATTGTTAATGTAATGCATTATAAGCAGCGTTAAGAACATGTAATACTGTCAATACGAAAGAATTCAATCCCATCTTGGAGATCGTAAAGTAAAGAGAAATACAGAGTTTATTTAGACCCTGAGGTTTCCAGTATTTTATGTCTCACTGCTGGTGCTGTTAGGGCTGCAACTTCGGGGCTTCAGCCCCTTCGGGGCTTTTTCTTCTCCTTTCTCTGCCGAGCTGATCAGCTGCCCATCCTGTGCGCCTGATGCTGTTGCCTCTACTGCCTTGATTGGTGCCGCTGCTCACCAGCCTTCTGGACCGGTTTGACCACCACTGAGCTTCTTGCTGTACAGCGCTGTGCAGTCCTCACCCTCAGATCTCTCTCTTTCTTTTCCCACTTTCCTATAATACTTCTTACTAATAATGTTCGCTGTCCGGTGTCGACCATAGGAGGATGGGTTCCCCTTCTGAGTCTTGGTTCCTCTCAAGGTTTCTTCCTCTTTTAGGGAGTTTTTCCTTGCCACCGTCGCCGCTGGCTTGCTCATGGGGGCTCGGACCCGGAGTTTCTCTCTTCTTTTCTCTTCTCTCTGTAATGCTGATTGTTCTGTAAAGCTGCTTTGTGACAACACCTGTTGTAAAAAGCGCTATATAAATAAATTTTGCTTGCTTGCTTGCTTGCTATTCCGATGCTCCAGACAGGCTTTCCAGCCCAGAATTATTGCTACAATATGCTTTTTATGTTATTTTACGTTACATTACAACAAACCAAGTACCCATGATCCCCTCCTCTGAACCTAACAAAGCTAACGGTGGTGTACATTTACTTTCCCACATTGGGTAAAACACGACTGAAAGCAACACTAGAATCTGATATTTGAAGCCTGTAATGAGCTTTATTCTGTATGTTTTAGTGTATCAGTAAATACTTCAACACAAAGCCTCACTCCTAACACTGGAGGAGGCTTTAGTACAGTATGCTTCACTTAGAGCGGACAAATACAACTTATGAGCTCTTATTTGTTATGAACAGTACATATAATGCATTATGGTGACAATTTATAATGCCTAGTAAGCATGACTACAACATAATGTATTTTAATACATATTTATAGCCATGTTTATGATGCCTTATGAATGCATTATAACATGTTATGATTGTGTTTATAGATGCTTACCAATGTGGCATTCATCGAAAGTGAATGTGAAAGTTAAAGTTAAAGCTTTAAAGTGAAGTTAAAGCTTTTTAAATGTACTAATACATCCGCTGAGTGGGTGCATGTGCTCTCATTCTTAAAGTCTGGGGTGCATTTTATGAATATGACCTTTTTTTTTTTTTGCTTAATTATTTCAGGAAATTGAGTAGGAATTTTTTATACAAATTCACCTATAAATCTCTGCTACAAATGGAATCATAAACTATATTTCCAGCACCTACTGTTTCTGAAATGCTCAGCCAAAAAGCAGAGTGCAAATGTTACAGCTGACACCACAGGTGGGGCTAATAGTAACAGATGGAGGGGCTAATTCTAACAGTCACTAGAAAAGTCTGGTGAATGGATGCAATTCGGTGCAGTTCTATGTTGTTTGAACGTATGAATGTTCCAGCCTTAATACATAAAAATAATCCTCAAAATAAATGATTTGTGAAAAGGAAAGTGGGCCAAATTTGGAAAATGTAGTTTTTGACCACAAATTAGAGCTAAAAACAACAAAAAAATGACTATTTTACAAATATATGGTGTGATACTGATGAATCTGTGCATAAAAATAAAAAAAAGTACCGTTTTGAATTCATATGGTGAACATGTGGCCCTCTCCAGTTGTTTCCTTTTATAAGGCTTTTGGTAGTAACACTACATTACAACTAATCCTGCCCTGTGAAGGCTGGCTAGCTCTCACTGTGAGCTTTTTTACATACCTCAGAAATATGCTATATTGAAGCCAGGAGGGTGGCTGAACTAATACAGCTATGAATTTTGTGACGTGCTGAGAAAAAAAAAATGGTATCTTTACAGGAGAAGCAAAAAACCTACTTTACTTTCAATGTAAGTCAATGGAACCAGACTTTTTTCCAAGTCATTTTAGGCCAATTCTTTTGGTCCATTCATCGTGAAATTTACACACAATGTAAGGGGCAAAAGGTATTTTGAAATGGTCAGAAACTGGAAAAAAAGTAAAAAAAAAATGGAGATACAAAGTATCAACAGCAACAAGTGTCCATGAATGGAGATTTGGTTAATAACTTGGATGGAAAAACAATAGGAGGGCAAATAATTGAGTGCTTACCTTGTTACCTCAGTCCAGCAGTTTGGTCATCCCCCTACTGAAACACACCCACTAAATCTAGTAATTAACAAGTGAGTGTAATCAGGTATGTTTGGCCAGGTAAATGACCAAACTGTGCAGGACAGCAGCCCTACAGGACTATAGTTGTGCAACCCTGATGAAAAGGAACTTTTTTTATTATTCAAAAACAGCCCAGGCAGGTGTTTGTAATGGATAAGTAAGGGAGGCTGCCTCTTCAGATGAGCTGATGACTTAACAGATCTATTTGTATCACATTGGCTGCTGACAACACACGGTATTTTCTTCTCAGAGGGTGTTGTGCCAATATGTTATTTGTCAGAGAAATACATTTTCATTGGTTTCTGGATGCAGCGAACAATAGTTAATGATACAGCTGCACAACCTCTGCCTTCTTTGCCACATCCTTAACAATGCAACACATTTACATTTAAGCACTCATGTTTCAGGGTAGCAAAGTACAATGCTGGCCTGTATATTTTCTGTGCTACCACAAAAGTACCTGAATAGTGCCTTCAGTAGTAGGATCTCCTGCCAAATCCCTCACAGGGGCTATAATGCCTGTTGTCATTTGCCATAAACAAAAAATCTCTTTAACCTACATACTTTACAGCACTTGTGGGCAGATATATCCAGAAATTCATCATAAATGTGTTCTTGAATACAATTATTTTGCATTATTGTTATTTTGGTAGTGCTAGTCCTCCCAGAACCCTACATATTGCAACTGCACTGCAGTGTCTAAAGTTCAAAAAAGTGCCTTAATATGAGAATCTGTCAGAACAATCTGGACGGTGTTCTCCCCCCGCCCCAGTTTTTACCTCAATTTAGTCGTCTCCAATTCCACCCACTAGTTAGATGTTACCAAACACAGGCTTCCTCCGAGACCTGCAAAGCCAGCCACCACATCTTTTCATGGGCCAGACGAACACACTTGGAGGAGAACACCAATCGCCAGTTGTTACATCAGCTATACTTTACAGCACTTGTGGACAGATGTCCAGGAATTTATTCTACACATCTTCTTGAATAAAATGATTTTGGCTCTACAATGACTATACAACCAACTGTGGTCATTAACAGATAAACATCATCTGTCAACCATCTGTTTGCCATCACAAACACCTTTGAACTTCAAGAGAGAAAGAGACCAGCTTTCCATTAATCAAATAAAATTGTGTTCACTCTCATGATAATTTGATTCACTCTGCATCATGAAATGTTTTATTGTAGGTGAAGCAGATCTAAAAAAAGGTATCTTGTATTGTTAAGCGAAGATGTTAAGAGAAATGAATGTAGCACAGCCTAATAGTACATACTACCGTTACAGTGCACATCACATAGTAACCACTAGATGGGACAAGATATTTCGCTGCCCCAATTAACCCACATTAAATCTCAAAACATTTTGGTTTGGTTTTGACTTGAATGGCAAAAGAAGTCCTCGACAAACACAGCCAATGCAGCTTGGTGTTTGCAACAGTTGAAGACTTTAGAGGACAAACTCCTCCTGCATTTAAACACATATTTAAAGCCATTTAAAGATGTTCAGGCTCTGACAATTCTTTGAAAAAAATGCCAAACATTTAGTTATTTTTATGATACAGAGCCTTGTACTGCACTGGATTAGGTCAGGTCATGAATGTAATACGGACGCAGTTGGGGTGGGAGGGGGGTAGGGTCAATGGCGGCATGTTTTTGCGATAATACAAATATATACGGTTTTGTAAGATAAGCATCAATGGCCTTAATTGCAACGCCTGCCTTAACACAAGTCACCACCATTTCTAATTAAATAAACCTTTTGTTACATTTTGTTGGAGCTGAACGCAGCCCAGGTCACACAGAACAATTTTATTTATTTATTTATTTATTTATTTTCCTCCTATTTAGTCATCTCCAATTCCACCCACTACTTAGGCCTCCCCGAACACACGATAGTACCAAGGCTAGTACAGGCTTCTCCTGAGACCTGTGAAGCTGGCTTGCTGCATCTCCTGGAACTGCCATGTCATTGAACAGCTGAACATGCTTAGAGGAGAACACTAATCACCAGTTCTGTTGCGTCAGCTGACTAGCATCGTGTTGAGTGAAAAGGGGAAACAGGGGGCCACCTGCCCACCCAGAGAGAACAAGGCCAGTTGTGCTCTCTTGGACTCCCAGCTACAGATGGCTGTAGCATCACAAGGGATCGAACTCACGTTCTCCTGATGATGGGATAGGTACTGTAAAGACCACAACTTCTTGCTGATTAAACCATGACATTCACAAGCAAGGCAATTACACGTTATAGCCAGGCTTATTATGCATTATGAATTGTAAACATAATGCATTATAAGTACTGTTCATAACAGATTATAAATTATATATCTGCTCTAAGTAAAGTGACGCATACAGTACTAAAGCCCCCTCCAGTGTTAAGAGTGAGGTTTCAGGTTGAAGTATTTACTAAAACACAAACATAAACAATGAAGCGCATTACAGGCTTCAAATGTCATTGCTTGTGCTGTCATCAATAGTATTTTACCCAATGTGGGAAATTCAGTGTACACCACCGTTAGTGTAATTCAGTGTAATTCATTTTTATAGATATTTATAACCATGTTTATAATGCCTTATGAATGCATTATAACATGTTATGTGTTTTATAGGTTCTTACTAATGTGACATTCATAAAAAGTGTTACCAAAATTTCCTCTTTCACCCTTTGAGAGTGCATTGCCCAATAGTCCCAAGGTTCAAACCGTCCCTGGATATCGGTATTCGAATACTGGGCATCCCGAATGGTCAACTGAGTACCCGTGCACATCCATGTTTAGTTAACATTCCCTTAACATTCCAGGCTTATTATTCAGCAACTACAGGGACTTCAGTGCAAACTAATGGAGCTTTTCATTGGTTAAAGGAGTGTGTAATAAAACTGGGCCTGCCGGTGGGCCCATGGCTTGATAAGCAGTTAATAATTCTTGTTTTTGAAGCTCAGGGGTGCTAGCCCAGAAGAATGGAGAACATTTAAAGCAAAACATTTTTGCATTGGAAATACTTACTAAAGAATTAATTAACATAATGTAGGGCCACATTTTACCATAATGGCCACAGGTACCTGTCAGGTGTTGTGACCTGAGGGGTGGTGAAGGGGCCTGAAAAACACTATAGCAATAAAAGTCAGTGTTGGCTAACTAGTAAGAAAAAATCTGGGCTCTCTCCTTTATCTCTGCCTTCTTTGAAATATTCATGCCCTATTTTGCTTGGGCTTATAGCCTTAGTGAACATAAGCATTCGGTAAGGCTGTCGACACATTTTCAAAGAGAAATTGGGTTGGAAAGCAGCCAGACCTAAACACATGGCGCAGTTGACATCAAATGCACCTAAAAGCCTAAAGAAGTGCCAGTATGTTATTTCTACAAATGCCAGTGTGACACTGTTTCAGACTCAGAATCCTTGGCTCCATTAAATTCCTGCTAAGTTCCTTGGCTGCACTTGGGACATTTCAGCACACTATAACTCTAAATGACCCAGAGAAGAGCCCAAATTAATCTCTTTCATGTTCTGCTGCTTTCTGTCTCCCATCTCTCTCCCTCCCTTCCTGCCTCCCTCCCTTTTTGAGTCTGTAAGCTCAATATTAAACATTGAGTGAGAGGGAGGAGGAGAGCAGGAGGCTCGAGAGTGAGTTTATTCTGAAACATCTGCTAATTATCGGCACTCTCCGTTTCTCGCAGTCTGTTTGATGTGCTGTCCTGTGGAGCAGGAGAGCGCCGCCAGTCCACTTTCCAGCAGAGCGCCAGGGTGTGGGAGGCGTAATTAGGCCGAGGGCGAGTTGACCCCTCCAAACATATCGTCCCTTTTCTCCTCCTCACCCTGAAGGCTGGTCAGCTTTCCAGACTCTCTGAGGATTCTCAAAGATCACCGAAAAATACATCCTTCAAATTTCAAAGGTGCCAGGAAGGAGTCCTTTTACCTCAAATGCACTTGTCCTACCTGGTTGGTGAACGTAACCAGCTGGGACCATTTGTCTTACTCTCTCTTCCTTTGGTCATTTCTGTCCTTCTTTCATCTCTTGTACATTGTTTACTATCCTTCCATATATACACCAACTGGCCACTTCTTTCGGTACCTCTCCTTGTAGCTCCACTCATTGTCCATTTTATCAACTCTGTTTACTACGTGGGTGCACTTTGTATTCCTACTGTTTCAGACTGCAGTCCATCATACTTTTAGTCCCCTTTTACCCTGTTCTTCAATGGTCAGCACCCCCACAGGACCACCACAGAGCAGGGATTATTTGGGTGGTGGATCATTTCTCAGCACTGCAGTGGCACTGACATGGTAGTGGAGTGTTAGTATGTTTGTGTTACACTGGTACGAGTGGATCAGACACAGCAGTGCTGCTCAATGCTGTACTGAGAATAGTCCACCAACCAAAATGATCCAGCCAACAGAATCCTGTGAGCAGTGTCCTATGGCCAGTCATGAAGGGTGTACCAACAAGGTAGGAGTGTCTACTAGAGTGGACAGTGAGTGCAAACAGTGTTTAAAAACCTCAGCACAACACACTGGAACATGCCACCACTATGTCAGTGTTACTGCCGTGCTGAGAATGATCCACCACCCAGATAGTACCTGCTCTGTGGGGGTCCTGTGAGAATACTGACTATTGAAGAACAGGGTAAAAGGGGGCTAACAAATTATGTAGAGACACAGATGGACCACACTCTGTGATTGTAGAACTACAATATGGTAAATGGACACTGGGTTTAGATACTAGATGGTGTACCTAACAAAGTGGCCAATTGGTGTATATTGCTGCTTGCATCTCAAAACCTTATAACTTCTGTTTTTATGGCATTTGAAAATGCCAGCTGCCTTGTTCACGGTGTGAACCTTAACAATAAATGGACCAATAGAGTCGCTCCATATCCTGCATTCATCTTTTGTTCTACTTTTATCCATGAGCACCACCTACAAAATTTGTGTGGTTTTATGCATCAAAACTTTTAGAATTAATTTTTACATGGCCATTTTTGCAAACTCTCTTTATCCCTTCAAATTAAAAGAGTTTTGTTACTGACCTCTCTTGTTCAAAAAGCATCTTAGGCTTGAGTTTAAATAAGTGAATATCTGTCAATGAGATTTTTCATGACATTACAAAAACAATGAATTCAAAGCAAGCAGTTTTTTCAGCTTAGTTTCCTTATATGGACTATATGGACTGAGGCGTGTACAGCATTTTAATCATTCTCTTCTATTTCTAACAAAAAAAAACCAAACAAAAACCCAGAGAATTTAGTTTTCTATTTAAAATTTCATTTTCCTCAAGGAGGTATGATGGAGATATGATGCTTTATTATGACAGTGATGATATACAGTAACAAACAAAATTCAGAGACCATCCTTTCATCAGTTTTCAGTCAGAATGTCCAGTAAGTATGAATGAGTCAATTTTCCGTGTCAGGAAAAAAAAAATCAAGACATGAATTTAACAGTAAATTCCACAAAAGCCTCCCACACTAAGTAAAATATCAAGTCTATCAGTATTTAATGTGCCCACTCTTCACTTTTGTGCATACTACTGTCACTTTAACTCTTCCATCCTTCAGCTTTAAAATAAGTTTCCGTTGTGTCCTCCCAACAAAGGTTCCTCCCAAAGAAGTCAGTGACAGTGTCACCCTCCAAACGAGATACTTCCACACAAGCAACTACCCAACACACCAAACTGCTTCATAAATTTCTCTCTCAAGTGCATCTAAAATGGCTAAAGATGTAAGACGTAATATATGAGATATAGCATAGATATAAAGAAGGGAAAACACAGGAGTTTCCAACACTGGAGTTCAATTAATTCTAAAAGATCCAGAGATATTTGGAATCCTAACAACCGTATAAGACCTGGTAGTCCACCAGGATGGTCACCATCAGATAAACAGATCTTGAAGCTCTCATTCTTGAGAGGAAGAAGCTTCAGATCTGAAAATATCTACCAGTGTTTCTGTCCATCCTTCCACTCTGAGAAGACAACTAAATGTTAAGAGTGTGAAAGGATGTCAAGAAGCTGTTACTGAGAAAAGGAAATAGACAAAAAAAGTTTTGTGGACTGAGTCCAAATTTGCGATTGGGATCGTTTTGCACTGTCAGAAGCAGAAAATGTTACCAAATTCTAAGACTGAACTTTGCAGGTGTGAAAATAATGCACATTTCTTTTGAATTTGAAAACAGATCTCCTGGGGACAATGGAAACTGTAACAAAGGGAAAGGGTGGACATATGAAATGTATGTTTTCTGCTTTTTTTCCCCTGACAACTGGAAAATTAATGGCCGTTTTGCCTGGAAATTAAAGAAAACTGTGGACTCTGCCTTATGGGACGGCTCTGTAGGGATATGTATAATTCCCTCCCATTTGCATCCTGTATGTTGATGATATACATTTAAGTGCTTTAAAGGACAATCAGCACTTCATTATTTGATTACAGAAAATAGCAGGGCTGACATCCTTGGAATTAGCAGTGTGGGGATTGCTGCTTTCCATGTTATGAATCATCCATCCTTTTAGAGCCAAAGAGAGTCAGTGGACTGTGCATGCTAGAATAGCAGACTGGTACCGGTGAGAGTTAATTAACACAAATGCACAGTTGTGTTATTTGGGCACTGCTGGCAATGAATCTCATCATTAGCCCAAACTCCCATTCCTTTAGATCACAGCGATAAAGCTACACTCATTTGAAATGCTGTCTTTGAGTGATATGCTGTGCCTGGAATGTACTTGGTCTCTTTTGAGATATGGTGAGGGATTAAAATGCCAACTCATCTGAAATCCCCCTCCAAGCAAATGGCAATTGCATTTGGCTTTCTCCACTTTCTCCTTCCTTTCTTTGCTTCACAGTCAGTGACAAAATGAAATTAGCAGGACAGCCGTAATAACCAGACAAAGTTTTCTTTAAATGACATTCAGTTTATTATTCATCCCATGACCTTATCTTACAGATGAGAAAACGTTTGGCTCTAATAAAATAAGAGTAAATACAAAGTCTCTGGAACATAATTCAGCCGAGTTCAGGTTGTATGCACCTTCTTTTGTTAAATTGTTGTATTTACATTAGAAAGTACAGTACATAAATACAGTTGAAGGCTTTAGACCTTTAAATAGATTGAAAACATTATTGCAACTCCATACTGCAGCCTATCGAGTCAGTGTTTCACCTCACTTCACTGGACTGAACGACAGAGAGAGAAACAATATGCTTGGTTCATAAGACACGACAAATTCTTTGCATGCTGCGCTTTAGTATCTACCCTTCGTCTCCATCTTCATACATGAAAAGTCGATCATTTTGATGCAGAACTATATTTCCTGAAACCCCCCCAAAATCTAAAGTCAAATCCATGATTTGTTTTGGCTGTCTGACATCTCCTCCGGCTCTCAGACCTGGATGAAAATAACCCTCCGATTAGCATATCCCTTATGATATGCAAATGCTGTGTGCTGTGTACTAATTGAAGGGACTTCAATCAAATTGCCATCTAACCATAGGTTACAGCTCAGATTAAGCAGGGTAAAAAACATTTACCCATCTGCTCAAATGAATCAAGCTTCTGACACGAAGAATGGGGTGTCAAGGCAGGCCAACACAAACACCTACACTGCCGTTCACAGATTCAGCAGACAAACAAACAGACGAACAAGAAAAAAACACACAAAGAAAAAAACCCTCACCAAAACCTTTGGCTGAGACTGAGAATGATGGCGAGACCATGTATGGGATACTATGGTTAGAGAGGGCTTATGAGTACCAGTGTAAGAATATCTCTTCTTTTCAGGAATATTTCTCTCTATATCCATTTGTCTTTTTCCTTCCTCTTATTGTCAACCAAGACTAGCTGGAAGGACCAGGGTGGTTCTGAAGGTCCTGGCTGTGGAACAGAGGGTGTAATAGGGGGTGGATTTGCAGCATAGCAGCAGCAGCCGTGTGTGTCGGAGTGAATACAGTTGGGAGCAAGTGGGTGTGGGGCAGGGGGTGAAGGGCTAGCCCAGGAGGATGAGGGTGCTGGTGAAGGGATGCCGCTGGGATCAGGCGGAGGGGACGGGCCGCCAGCACTGCTGCAGGGGGACCTGGAAAGAATGCACTGGGGAATGGAAAAGGAGTGAAGTGTGGCTGTGACAGAGGGGTATGGAGAGTAGGGTGTGCAGTGGGGGAATGGTGGGATGCAAAAGAGGATGAAGGAGAGGAGATGGCAGAGGAAAAGGCTGAGAGGGCTCCGTGCTGAAGTATGGCATATGGCAGACAAGGAGCAGGTATAGACTGATTTGAAGGTTCTGGAGCAAGTATAGGTATATGGTTCATAGGAGGCATATCCACAGGGGGTTGTTGTCTGGGCATATCCTGTTGCTCTTGGAGATGCTGCTGCTGCATGTGCTGCTGGGCTTGAAGTTGGAGAAGTCTGTACTTGTCAATCTCCTCCTCTGTAAATGTTATTGGCTGTTCTGTTAAGGGAGGAGTGGGGCACCTTGGTAGCTGATTTTCTGAAGTCTCTGATGTTTCCTCCATGGTTTTCATAAGGTGTTCATGAGACAAGGAGTTAGGTGTGTTTTCTGAGGTTGCACAAGGTTCTGCTGTTCTCTCATCAGTGATCAGTAGACAAGTTTGGAACGAGTTTAATGAATTATGTCTTTCTGTCCGTGTGGCTGTGCTATGTCCATTTTCAGATAATGCTTGGCTTTCGGGTTTTAATAGACCATTGACAGATATTTGGACTTGGTTATTGCGACTGCTACTTTTTTCTTTGAGAATTCCTGTTTGTTTTATTCCTCTTTTTATAGAGGGGAGTTTACCAATCAATGGGAGTGAAAAAGTACGTGTTTTGTTGCCTGTGAGTTTTTTATTAGGTGATGTGCTCTGCTTTGTAAAAGCAGTGGAGTTGGGAGTAACAGGTTCTGGCTTTGCATTTGGATTAGAACTGGAAATAACGGATCGAGTATCTGTCTGCACTGTCTCTGTTCTTGCGATAGACATGGGTGATGATGAATAACTCTTCTCTCTTGGTGGAGAATGGGAAATTTTGGTCCTGGTAGATCTATCGGTTGGCCATGTTAAATTGCTGTGATGATCTTGGCTATGCTCAGAATAGGATGGCTTAATGTGAGAGCTGCAATCTCCGCTGAGCTCTGAAATGCTAGTGGTACTAGAGGAAGCTGGGCTATGTCTGGACCCAGGGCTGGACCGCTCATACCGCCTGCTGTGACTGATCTCTGGGCTTAACCAGAACTTGTCTCTTTCTCGACGCCTCCTATTGTCAGGGCTGGGCCTCTCACACCACCAATCTCTTTCAGTGTCCTGGTGTTCTGGGCTGTCATAGACTCTGTAGAAGCATATTCTCTTTGTCCCTGGCTTTCGGTTATTTCTAAATCTATGTCTATTCTCCTCTAGAGCTCTCTTATGCTTTCTGATACTGTATCTCCGCTCAATAATACAGGGTCTGTCACAAACCCCCGAGTAATTCCTCTCCCTGCAGATTTCTGAGTCTCTGTAATCCCAGTAGTCCTCTCTGTATTCAGTATCTCTACCTGGGCTGTCTGAATTCTGCTTGTAACCATAGCAAGGGAAGCTGTAACTGGATTTTCTGATGTAAGACCAGGGTTGGCTATGTCCTCTCCTCCAGGAATAAGAGGAAGCTGACCCAGGAGAAGAAGAGCATCTCCCCCACTGGCAAGCAGGCCATTCCCCATCAGAGCTCAAGTCTGACAGGATGCTCCACGAGCTGGACTTCTCACTGTAGGGGGTCATGCTAGCGTCTCGTTTAGCCTCACAGATGTTACGACACCACTGGTAATTATCCTCATCCCCCACTGTGCACTGAACAGTAGTGGGTGGAACAGTCCTGCGTTTCACAGCACGAAGAGCAGACGGTAACCTCCGCCGCTTTCGCCTTTGCCTTGCTGGGGCAGAAAGGGAGTTGATGACGATGCTTTTCAAGCTTAGTTCTGGAGTGTCACTTTCATTCGAAACTTCATCCCTCACTGATCTCCTCCTCTTCCCAAGCTTGCGCCCCTTTTCGCCGCATCCTTGCTCACTGCAAGTCGCGTCTGCTGAGGTGCCTTTGAATTCAAAGTGTCCTCTGGCAAGTGTCTGGGAGCGGAGAGCACAGCCCACCCGGTGCCTCCTGACAGCATCTAATTTACGCCTACAAGCTCTCATCCACCGCCTGTTTTTGGGTCTCTTTGGTTTTAAAATACCTAATTTATCTTCCAGAACATCCCAGGCCTGCTCCTCTGCTTGGTCGGACTGGGCTGGGAGGCCGGAGACAGCGCAGACATCTGTCTCCCCTGACTCTGTGCTTTTCTCTTTGCCTTCTGCGCATTTGAAATTCAAGCAGTGTGGGTTGCAGCTGTAGGATACATGAGGCTCATCTGAGGTGTACTGCATAAGCTCACAAGGCCATTTTAGTGTAGTCCCATCTTTACCAAGAACATTTATGAAAGGAAGATTCTTACTCCCCAAACCATCCTCAGCTATCTTTGTGTCTGACAGACAGTTTTTGACATTCACTGTGTCCTGCTTTATGCCTTTTGGTAAGTCCTGATGTGAGACCTTGTGTATGTGGAGTTGATCAGAAGCCAAGTCACTCTGTGTGTGAGCAGTAAGGCTGGGGCTCCTTGGGCTGCTTCTCTCCAGCAATACCCATTCCCCTTTAGTCTCCTCTTGCCTGTGTCTCTGGCACTGATCAGCTGCTCTGTCTTCTGGACCATCTGGCTGCTTCTCAGCTTCTGGATGATGTGTGTCAGGACAGCCTTGCCTCTCTGGCTCTGTTGTACAGTAGTTCACTCGAATCTCAAGGCTGTCATCCTGATCTGGCTGCTGTCGCCTTTGTAGAGGATTGTTGTCTAGGGCTTCTGGTTCCAGGGATAGATTGTGGTCCTCCTGACTCAGTGTGGGTGAGGGAGATCGGGCCCAAAGGGCTTGTAGAGCCAGTCTCTGCCGGTGTCGCTGGAGCTCCTTCAGGTCACTAGCCTCATCCAGCCCATCATTGAACACTGATGCACAGGAGTCCAGCTTTAACTGAGCTCGCCTGGAGAAACAGAATGAGACCCCTGCCTTAGGGCGCCGGTGTTCTTTTGGGACCTGAGGGACTGGTGAGGAATGCTGAACCTGGAGAGAGCACTGATTGGTGGACACAGGAATGGAGGAAGAACCCCTGGAGGTTAGGTCTGGAGAGGATGGCGTCTCAGTTTGGCCCTGACGAGATGAAATTTGCCTGGAGCTTGGTTTGTCATTTCCATTCAGTCTGATTTTCTCTTGACGAGAGTCTCTGGCTGGAGCTCTTAACTTTGAACTCTTTCCCTTTTCGCTGTCAAAACATAACATTTTATAAAGCGGTTATATTGAGAATATGCTATACAAGTATACATATATGCAAGAGGTAAGTTGCCTGTCTGTGACCTTATAGAAAAGCACTGCTATTAAAATGCTATCATGTGAGGTGAAGAGCGTACATCCAGTCGTGTAACGTGCTGTGGGAAGCCTTGCTTTTGAAGTGCTTTGAAGACCAGAGTACATAATGAATGTGGTGTGCCTCACCTGTCCCTCTGCTGCTTGAGCAGGGCAAGTTGATGGAGTCGTTTGATTGCTCGCTCCTGCTTCCTCTCATCCTTCCAGCTCTTAGACGAGACGTTGCGCGCAAACTCTCTCTGTTTAAGCTCCTTCAGCCTCTGCCGAGACAGACACAAGAGGCACAAATTACAGCTGTGAGTCTGATTTGGCTTGGTTGGTGAAGACAATAGACATTTTAATCAATGTATGAAACAGACAGAGTCCTCAAGGGCCAGGGAGCACATTGTCTACAATGTTGATTTATTTAAAACAGAAAAAAAATTCAATATCCTAACCAGCCGGCATCATTTGCGACTAGACCCGGCTACACATTTCATCCACAATTTCAATGTCTTCCACTGTTGCTGTCATTATGGGACATACAGGGTAATTCCCTGTACACAGGAGCTGCTTTGAAGACTCACAAAACACACGGATGGATGTCTGTCTGTTTATCAGCTGCTTCCTCCCAGAGGAAAGGGAGAAAATGAATCAAAACTAAATAAACAGGATATCAACAAAGCCTAAATGCAATCATAAAACAATAAAAATGCCAGTGGCATCTGCATTTGTTCAGCACACGCGTAGGGGAGGAGTTATGAACACTGCCAAATACTTTTGACTCCACGCAGCAAGGATGTAAAAGAGATTCGACTGTTTGATTTGACTTCAGGGCCACTATATTCCTCCCTTTCTGCAAATCTGCAGCTGTTTCATTCTTTCCTGCAATAAAACACAGTTCTACATAAAAGCACGGGTGGAATATGCTATTGGCCTTAATTGA
Organism: Pygocentrus nattereri; assembly: GCF_015220715.1. NCBI lineage: Eukaryota > Metazoa > Chordata > Actinopteri > Characiformes > Serrasalmidae > Pygocentrus > Pygocentrus nattereri. The sequence goes on along the minus strand of NC_051234.1, from coordinate 7,781,085 downwards.
CACCAGTCAAAGAGTTGCCGGCGCTGCTTTCGGCTTGCGCTGCAAACTTCAAGCACTTTTGTTTCACTGCTTGTCATTACACCCACCTACACAATCTTCCCACACACATACACACACACGGAGCAATTTGAGGAGGTGTGAGAAGAGTGCCGTGAGGAGAACGCTGCCGTTCTGCAGGATCATGGTGAACGCTGACAGTCTGCGATGGCACACTGGCGAGAGCCCAGCTCCCCGCAGAGGGAAGAAAACACTAATGATGCAAGCTTCAAGGGAGTTAGGGAGTCTCACTTGGAAGAAAGCGTAAACTCTTAAAAATAAAGGTGCCAAAAAGGCTTCTGTGGTGCTGCGCCACAGAAGAACCACTTTTGGTTTCCCTAAGAACCTTTCAGAGCCGTTTTAAAGTTTGAAGAACGTCTGCATTACGTTAAGGTTCTACGCCAATTAAAAGGCGTGGAACTCTCCATGGTCCCCAGCAAAAGTGCTCTTTCAGATCACCTGTCAACAGGTGTGCAAGCACTACAGAATGATAGCAAAAGTAAAAATATTTCACAGAACAGAGTCGGACTCGAGTCAGAAGGGTGGCATCATATGACTTGGACTCACAAACTTGATGAGTTTAGACTCGACTTGACTTTGACACCATTGAAACCACTGAATCAGATGCCGATTCGAACCCTGATGTTTGTAGTTGGCTGAGCTTGTTTTGATTTTAATCCTGTGTGTCCAGATTTTCCAAAAATCCTCAAAAATTGTCTTCAAATATAAAGTTTTTTAAAAATTAAGTTCAAGAGTACTTTTCAAATTCTTTTCATGTGTAGTGCATGACTCTTTGTGCATACCTGTTTCTCATGCACTCGTAAAACGGATGGTTCCGTAAAGAAAATAGCTCTAAGAAGAACCATGAACACTTGAACACTTTGCATTATTAAATGGTTCTTCAGATTCATGGAGAATGTTCTGAAGATGGTTCTGTATAGGACCATTTTGAGAAAGGGTTCACCTATTGCTACTTGACATTGTAACAATAGAATAACCCTTTGGGTGCTCTATAGAACCCGTTTCAAAAAGGGTCTATCTACCACACATTCTTAGGAACCTTTTCATGATGCAAAGAGCGCTTTAACCATGTAGAGGATTCTTTGAGTGTTTTAGAACCCTTGAATGACCATCCAGAGAGATTATCTGTGTACCATGCATTTGGTTGGAAGGATGGAAAAAATATGAACTTGTTTAGGACTCGACGATTAGAACAATTGACTTGGGATTCACCTTGAGACTCACCTGTACTGACTTGGGGCTTGAGTGTCAAGACTTGAGACTTACTTGTTGCTTGCAACTTAGTGACTTGTTCCCAGCTTCACTACGTAAGGTATGCAATTTACAGCTTGCTTTCATTTCAGTTTTCAAAAAATTCTGAAGGGATATTTTCTTACATCTCCCAAGTCCAGTCCTAGATGTTGTTTTGCATTTTCAGAATTTTTGAGTGCTGTTAATCTGATGGTGTACCAGATCTTGGATGGCTATTAGGAATGCCAGTTTCTACATATCTTTTAATAACTTTTTTGACCTCCACTGTTCCACTTGTTTTGTCTTTTCACTTTCCTCTTCCTTACGCAAGTTAATTTTTTGTATCTAATCCGCTCTGAAATATCTCCTGAAATGAGTAACTTATACATTTTGACTGTAAACTTTATTTATACATTTATACATATACATTATATACTTTATATAGTTTACAATTCTGTAAATATATGGACTTTTTTAGTTATGCACAGTAACAAAACCAATCATAAATGCAACACTGATGCTGTTTATCGCTCACAAATGCGCCCCCTACTGCTGTGATCGTTCTTCCCTCAGAAGACATCAGTAATATTGAGCTACACCACTGGTTTATGACATTGATTCATTAACAGTATGAGAGATCGGCCGATGCTCAGGAGCCTCGTTAATACACTCGCTAGTTGTAAGCTCCAGCGTTAATGGGAAAGCTCGCGCTGATTTGTATGCCTGATGCACCTTTTTATTGCTGGATCCATCACTACTCAGCGTTCCGGTACATCATCATTTACAAATTACCCGTAACCAAGCCAAGATATCCAAACCAAGAGCCGTTTAGGAAGCCTTATTTTTCGCTCGACTATGTACACACAAACATGAGATGCTCTGGGTCTTACTGGTTCTCGCCATCTGCTCAAAGGGTCACGCAGACAAACACTCACAAACCAACACAAACAAAACATGTATATTCACATTCAGGCTGGTCTGTTCAAACTACACAAGGACAACAAGAAGATGGTGGAACGACACTCTGACATCCAGGCACAAAGCAGCCATACATATGTCAGGGAGTGCTTTCTTCCATGATAAAGCACTCGAAGCATCAATGGAAAAAAGGATATTTGTGCACAAAGGCCGGCATGCTCTTGATGCGTACTCCTGCTCATGAAGCGGAGTTCCAAGAAGGATTTTTACTGGTGCGTACTGAGAATTTCATGGCAACAATAATGCTTTTCAGACTTGTATTTGAATTTACGTGGGATGGAATAATGTGCTGCACTTGCCACAACTGCACAAACTACTAGGACAAGCGGTGAATGTTCTTTCCTTATAATCCACAATAAAAATGGACTTATGTCTTGTGGACACAAAGCCATTCAAACATATCCAAACAACCTTCCTGGGAAAAGGAATTTAGAAAGCCTTAAACATTTAAGGCATAAACACTAAAGACTAGAACACTAGAAGCACAAAACTACACTATGCTATGGTAACCACACTATTCCATGTCAAATATGCCAGTCTTTTCTTAATGGTATACTGTTTTTACATGTATCCTACATAAAAGCCAATCAACATCGATCCTTCTAACCTCCGAAATGGCCAGGAATACTATTTTATTACACCAACGAATTCTTTGAAATTCTTGTAGTTACTGAGTAATAAGCCTTAAGACGTAATAAACATGGGATTTTAAGAGGCCAAATCATGACACAGCAGCAAATTTGCTTCTTGCTTCATTCTCTCTCTTTTAAAAAGAAATCTGATTGGCTGAGCCACATTCTAAGTTGTTGTAAAACACTGCATAGACTTGGTCATTTTCCCACCTAAACACAACTGAATCAACTCACCAATTGCCAGGGTTGATGAGTATGTTTGAATGAGGGAACTAGCTGGTACTCCATAGCATGGTGTGCCTGCCTGAGTGGGGAATCGAACCCCTATCCACAATGCTTACTGTGCTTTAGTGACCTTTATTAATGTGCCGTGTTAATAAAATCCCCTTTATTCTCCATGCAGTTAAGCTTTGTTACTGTCTTGTTCATTTACATCAGGCGACAACAACTCTTAGCAGTTTAAAATCCCATGCTTAGTACATCCTAAGGCTTGATATTCAGGAACTACTGCGACTTCAATGCAAACTGGCTGAGCTTTTCTTAGGTTATAGAAGCGTTTAATAAAACCTTAGGCCTGCTGGTGGGTCCTGGCCATTTAAGGGGTTAACCGTGATAAAAGACACTTTAATGTAACATTGTTTTGCCTGTGGTCCTTGTTTTTGAATGAGACAAAGTGTTGCCACAACATTGTTTGCTCTTAACGTCATGTTAAATCTGGTGGTTTGTTTTACAAATATGGCACCAAGTAAATACGTAAGGTCTGCATTATCATCACCTAAATTCCCAACTAATGAGGTCATTTTTTGACAATTTTTGTTTATTAAATTGAGCAATCAAGTTTCATCAAGTAAGTCTGACAGCCCTGATTATGATGGTCGAACTGAGCTCATGCCCAGTGAGATGATTGGACATTTATTTAATTGTCCTGCCAGATTCAAATCTTGGACCCCCTAAAACATGCTTATCTCCAGGGCTGTGAACCATGATGTTTGCTACATTCTAAAACAGTTCCATCATCAGTGTCTGCTTCTGCAGTTTGCAGTCTTTGTTGCCCAGAAATATTACAATGTTTTGGCAGAATGAGTCATTTATTATCTAAAGCCAAATTCTAATTTTCTCACTGGTGATTGATAAGAGGCATCAACAGTCCATTCACTGCTAATGTTGATGAGCACATTAAAAAGCATTGTTCATAATTAGCTTTGAATACTCCCATATTCATGACTCTTTAGATTTTGTCCTTGAAAGATTGTTTCAAATGTCAGCGAAACAGCTGCCTCGTGAATAATTAACAGACGCTGGGGAACAAAAGAGCGCTTCGTTTGAAGCAGAAAATTTTATCTTTTGAAAATTCGAAGATGCTATTGGGCCTGGGCTACATCTTTCTTGCTGCTTTGGTCTGGCAAACAGAAAAGGGACAAACAAACTTATTTTAAGAATTTGAATTTCATCTTTTGTGTTGTGTAGCTGGCAACAGTTTTGGTCGCTGATTCAAAGTTTCAGAAGGCGTCTAAACAGTGCTAATGCAGTGGCACCGAATCTACAGAGAATGAGCACCTCATGATATTGTATTTATTTTTTACAGAGAGAGTCACTTAAAGGAGGTCCCAAATATTCTGTTCTAACTCCCGTTGGGATGATTCAACAAAACATGTTACATACCTTGACGTATGTGTAATTACATGCGATGCTGGAAGTGATCTCTCTTTTCTGCCAGACACATTTTGATACGGCGCTCCATGTTCTTGAACGTATCGGCAAGCATATCGGGGGGAATAGCAGCAATTTCATGTTGGATGGTTTCCTTAAATCTTCCACAGTTCGAGGCTTTTTCCAATACACTTTTCCTTTGAGCGTACACCAAAGGAAGAAGTCTGGTGATGTCACATGCGGTAATCCGGCCAAAGCCCCTTTGAAATGACCCTTTTGCCAGAGAAGGACTCGATTTCTGCCATGCTCCTTCCCTACCTCATCGCTCCGATACAGGCACATCCCAGCTTGTTGGAAGCTCCGCATACTGAGGAGTAAATTGCACATTGTTTTGTTCAGATTGCTTCATCCTAGTAAGAGTTATTACAGAACATTCGGGCCTCTTTGAGTGAATCTTGATAACAGTATGGCACTTCATGAGCAGGTTCATTTAAGATTACTTAAGAACTTGATGTAGTCTGAGGCAAATATGCAAGTTTGTAAAATGCTAATTGGTTAGCTAGGCATCAGTTTCAGTACTTGTAAGCTACATTAGCCTCTTAGCCCCACAACAGTACAAGCAGACTTTAGCCAGACATGTCTTGGCAGATGTTTTTTGAGGAAATTTCCTGGCCAGTAGGGGGTTCCTGAGAGCAACAATCTAAGCTTTGGCCCATCATTAAGAGATGGTGACTTTGATCTCCAGCAGTGCCATAGCCATTCATTGCTGGGGGTCCAAGAGAATACAATTAGCCAGAGTTTCAGAGCCAAGTCGTCGGGAGCAATATGTTCCTGGTAAAGTCTTCCAGGGCAAACAGGTCTGGAGTGAAGACTTAGACTAACCCAATCCAAAAACCCAGAAAACCGTGTACCCTGCCCAGGAGAGGGTTACCAGGACCTACCCCAGGAGCCAGGCCTTGGGGTAGTGTTCCTCAGCGAATGCCTGGTGGCTGGGCAACCCATGTAACTGGCTGGGCTCAACTCAAAAAATAAATGTGGGGGGACCATGTGGGCCCACCACCCACAAGGTCCAGCATGGGGGACCTGTCCAGTGCTGTATAGGCAGTGGGAGATGGACGCCCTTGGTGGCATAGGCCCCTGCAGCAGAAACTGGGTCCCTGTTTGTTTTTTCTAATGCTGAAAAATGTAACAATTTGTATGTAATGGTTATTTTGATTAGAAATTAAATAAACCATGAGTGGTCTTTGACTTTGCACACTACTGGATATACACCAGTGAGCCAAAATATGACCACTCAGATTAAGTTCTGCAGTACCTGACAGTAAGCGGGTCAGTTCTCATGCTCAATGTGTTGGATGTGGGTAAAATGGCCAGAAGGAGGAATGTATCACGACACACAATCCTCACATGCTACTGGGTAAAGGTCTACACAGTTGCAGACTGATCAACATGCCCATTCTGACTCCTTTCACCATTGGAAAGCACCTACAATAGAGAGATGACCATTGGAATCAGGCCTTGGAGCAACGGAAGAAGATGACAATGGCCTCTTTCAGCAGGACAAAGCCCTGCCACACTGCATAACATGTTTGGGAATGGTTTGATGAACGTGATGAAGAGTTCTAGGTCTCCAGATTCCCAGATTCAATCCGATCCAGCATATGTGGCATGCACTGGAAGTCTGAACCTTGGTGGTTCCACCTCTTACAGGAAAGGATACCACAGGGCACCTTCAGAGGTCTTGTAGAGTCCATGCCTCAGTGGGTCAGAGCTGTTTTGGCATGCCAACCATTTATTAGGTCATTATGTTTTGGCTCATCGGTGTAACTACAACTTATCAATGAGCGTCATTTTGCATTGTTTCCCTTGTGCCTAACAATAAGCCTTAACCACCAATGCACCTTCTATTCAGGTATTTTATTCCTCAATCCAGCCAATGAAAATGCCTCTAATTCTGTTCTATCTGTTATATAAACATTTGATTGTGAAATGGTGGTGGACAGCAGTCAGCTCAAATAATTGCAGACAGGGGGTTATACCAAAATAGCAACAGGCCTCACATCAATTGGCCGAGTCAAAACGACGTCAATATCTCATTCGAACAGATATTTGGAAACACTTGAGATGCACTCGCCTCTCTGTAGAAGAGGTGGGCCTGCAAATCACTGGCGGTTTTACACTGGAAGTAATTATTGATTCAGGGCGTTGGGGTCTGTGGCCTGTCCCATTATGTGTGAAGCGGGAATCCAGCCCAAATGGCCGTGGTGCGGTAAGCACCTAAGACAGCCACTGAGCAAGGTTAATGAGCAAAGCTGCTGTTGCCTTGCTCTCCTCATTGACCTTCGCCCTCTTCGTCCTTTTAATCAATCCTGTTTTGTGCTAAAGATCAAACACTAACAGGCTAATCGATCCAAGTCCTGTCTCCACCTGAGGTAGCCTGGAGAGATGGACCTATTACTCTGGCCGACTATTGATGACTGCGGAGCCAAGCCAAAGCCTGAGAGGGTTTTAATGAGAACACAACATGAATGATCATCTGCATCATTGTGAATATTCATTTAGTAACTTGCTGTAGGGCAATTGAAGCTTCTCATTTTTACCCTTTTCTTCCCTTTTGACATCACTGTGCAGTTTTACATGACCAATCATCTATTAGGATTAAACAGGATGTTGTTGTTACTATGCTTTTAAGCCTGACCATAGTTATGGTCAAATGACCTGTTTTGTTGCTTTCCTAAGTGAATATTAAAGCAATAAGCCATGAGAGGCCATGGGTTAGTGCGATTTTATCACAGGAGGGGGGTTCTCTTATTCTATTTAGCACCAATCCAGCGGCCCCCTTCTCTCGTGCTGGGGCTGAATAGCAAATGGATCCCTGCTCACTACATAGTGCACTAAGTAGGAGCTTAAATACCCAACAGTGCAAAATACAGCTAAGAAACAGTCATTTGGGTCTCAGACACATCCACACTCGACAAATGATGCACTGTTTGTCTGTAGAGGCTAGAATTTCTAGCACATTATTTAGGAAGTACAGAGCCATTTGGGATTCAGCCTGGTTTTGACATGACTTCTGACTGAAACATAGACATTTGATGCATGTAAGACATTCAAGAGACACATTTAGACTTTTATACTGCTGTTTTACAGCTAATCACACTGTAACTACTTTAATTCAAGCCTGTGATATTAATGATGGAGCTGTTTAGGCTGTTGGCTCTTTTAGCCTGTTAGCTAGCCAACCAGCCCAGTTCTAGTTAAGAACATAAGTTGTCAGCCCCTCAGTTTAAACAGAAAGAGACAAAGACTCTTCCATTAACAGCGCATGGATGTTTCAGTGCTGTGGTGCAGTGATACAGAGTTCAGTTGTTGTGAATCGTGGATTTCCAATGTGGCTCAGCCAATCAGATTTCAGGACCAAAACTATCTGATTTTATATAACTACACTTAATGCATAGTTACTGTTTATTTGCCTGGTTTGGATTCATTCTTTTTGTGATGTCACAAAAGAACACCATATTTACATTTATCTACCAATCAGCCAACGGCAGTTTAACCCCACCTACTCACACTGAAGCTCTAAGGAGTGTTTAAGCACAATCATAGAACAGAGTAACAAGGTAGCCAATACAAACAGGGGTCATTCATGTTTACATGTGGTTAAATTACATGTTTTGATCATTTTCTAAGAGAAAATATGTATTTTTATATTTTTATTTTATTATTTTATTTACTATTTACTTGCTGAATTTAACATACTGCAAATAAAGAGATACGTGTAGCTTGTGCAAAAGTAATGGCACATACTATTTTATGTTTTATTTGTTCTGACCTGTTAAACTCAAACATTTTCAATTTATGCACTAAAATCTGCAACAAAAGTTTGAGTTTTCTGTCTAGAGAAATTATTTTCACTTGAAAAAAATCAACAAAACGTGTAATTCAAACTGACTGTATGTCCTGATTGGCTGCCCATCAGGATAAGAATCAGAAAGTTTGGGCTGAAGCCCTCCTTTAAAACTCATATGTGAGTGGGCAGAGCTAAACTGCGGTTGACTGAATTGCTGTACCATATAAAATCTATAGCTTTTGTGATATTACAAAACACAGGGAATTCAAAATCAGCTTTTTTGTTGTTTCCACATATATTTCCACATATAGACTTCATATAAGTTCATATAAACTTCAACAGTGTTTACATACCGTATCAAAATAAGTGAGGAAAGATCAGATTTCTATGATCTGGGCCCTTTAACTGTGTTGTTGTGTCATTATGTCTTGCATATTGGTGCAGTGCTGTCTAATTCATCCACTTCTCTCGGACATGAGATGACAGGCCTCAAAGGCTTTTATTACAGTAATAAAACCCCCAATGATAATACATTTCAAGGGGAAAAATGAATATGGACCACAGATGCTTTCCCACTTGTAGGTAATGTGTAGCGATAAACAGTGTAATAAATCACATACACAGAATAAACAGATTAACATTAGCCTTTATGAAATTATTGTATAATAGAAATGAATAATCAGAGTTAATCAAACATAACCCAAACATAATGAATACAGCTGTAATCACTGGCTTAGTGTTTTGCACCCTCATGTACTCAGATACACATACACACAGGCTAAGACTCCAACAGTCCATTTGTGGGTGCACACTTCAATTCGGCATTATTGAAACTACCTTACATATGAGTTCCATAGTAGTAATTACATAGCAATTACATCGTATTGAGACATAGTGGTGGGATATTATATGAAATGCTAATAAAACAGAAAGCAGTGATTGATAAATTCTGTTTGACAGGCATTAATGTGAAAACAGTCCAAAAACAATATTTGATGTTTACTTTATGACTTGTTGTATGCTTGTTCCAAATATATCTGCAACACACTCCAAAAAATGTTGGCAAGGACCATGTTTACCATTGTGTTACATCACCTTTCCTTTTAACATCACTAATCATTTGGGGACTGAAGACACAAAATGACAGTTTAAAAGTGAATTTTTTTGGCATTCATCAGTTTTAAAAGTCTTTAGCTGTGAAACCATACAGGGCCTTCTATACCATATTTTGCACTTCATAATGTGCCAAATGTTTTCAATAGGAGACAGATAGGCCAGTCTGGCACCACATTCTCTGATTACATGGCCATGCTGTTAGAACACGTGCAAAATGTTTCTTGGCGTTGGCATGTTGAAGTATGAAGCATGTACAGCCCTGAAAAAGTGTATATATGTGTAAACATTAATAACGCTTTCACAGATCTGCAAGCTGCCCATGGTATGGGCACTAATACACCCCCATACCACGACAGACCCTGGCTTTTGAACTTTACGTTGGTAAAGATCTGGATTCTTGTAAACTACTCTTGCTAAGAAAACACAACCTCTATTTCCATGAAGAATCTTGACTAATTTTTTTTTGACTTGTCAGACCACAATACACTTTTCCACTGTGCAAATCGAGTCAAGTCAACAGGTGTTGTCACAAAGTAGCTTCACAGAAAAATCCACGTCCAAGCCCCCATGAGCAAGCCAATGGCAACAGTGGCAAGGAAAAACTCTCTGAGACCAAAATCCAAAAGGGTAACCTGTCCTCCTCTGGACCACACCAGACAGCAAAACAATAACAGCAGTATGAGCAGAGAATAAGGTTTGAGCATTGGTATAAAATACGGAAAGCAGGAGAAGCAAGGGCTATGATTTGTGATGAGCACCAGTCCATTTCAGAGGCGCGCAAGCCCAGAGAAATCATCAGCGTTTCTGGATGTATATGCTGCGTTGTAGAGTCTATAATTTGTGAAGCAGCGACTAACAGTCTTTATTGACAGCAGTTTATCAAAGTTTTCCTGTACCCATGTGATGATTTCTGGCACAAAAGCACACAAATATATATATATATTATAATATTATATATATATATATATATATATATATATATATATATATATATATATATATATATATATACTGTATTTCCAAAAGGTATTCGCTTGTCTGCCTTCACACACATATAAATTTAAGTGACATCCCATTCTTAATCCATAGGGATTAATATGATGTCAGCCCACCCTTTGCAGCTATAACAGCTTCAACTCTTCTGGGCTTCCACAAGGTTTAGGAATGTGTTTATGGGAATATTTGACCATTCATCCAGAAGCACATTTGTGAGGTCAAACACTGATGTTGGATGAGAAGGCCTGGCTCGCAGTCTCCACTATAATTCATCCAAAAGGTGTTGTATCAGGTTCAGGTCAGAACTCTGTGCAGCCCAGTCAAGTTCTTCCACACCAAACTCACTCATCTATGTCTTTCTGGACCTTAAGAGTTCGTTTCAACTAAGGGGCCAAGGCCAACTCCTGAAAAACCTTACCCACACCATAATCCCCCCTCCACCAAACTTTATACTTGGCACAATGCAGTTAGACAAGTACCGTTCTCCTGCCAACCACCAAATCCAGACGTGTCCATTGGATTGCCAGACAGTCAAGTTCGATTCGTCACTCTAGTGAACATGTCGCCACTGCTCTAGAGTCCAGTGGTGGAGCTTTACATCACTGCATTCGATGCTTTTCATTGCACTTGGTGATGTAAGGCTTGGCTGCAGCTGCTCAGCCATGGAAACCCATTCCATGAAGCTCTACTCACTGTTCTTGAGCTGATCTGAAGGCCTCATGAAGTTTGGAGGTCTGTAGCGATTGACTCTGAAGAAAGTTGGTGACCTCTGCGCACTATGCCCCTCAGCATCTCCTGACCTCACTCTATCATTTTACATGGCCCACCACTTTGTGGCTGAGTTGCTGTCGTTCCCAATCGCTTCCACTTTGTTATAATCCCACAGACAGTCGACTGTGGAATATTTAGTAGTGAGGAAATTTCACGACTGCACTTGCTGCGCAGGTGGCGTCTGATCACGGTACCACACTGGAATTCACTGAGCTCCTGAGAGCGGCCCATTCTTTCACTAATGTCTGTAGAAGCAGTCTGCAGGCCTAGGGGATTGGTTTTATACACCAGTGGCCATGGAAGTTATTGGAACTGTTTAGGAATCTTTCTTTTTTGTAATTTTATAAAAAAACACATTCATCTATCTCTTCAGTTTACAGCAGTTTATCCTACTCTACCTTAAGTTGTAAAGAGTGTTTGGGCTCAGACTGCTTTTTTGGATGATGCACAATACATACGATGAGAATTGAGATCATTTATGTACACCAGCCTAAGACAGCCTGTTGAATTGTAAGAAATAGAGGCTGAAAATTCTAAATGTAAAAATGAACAATCAGGGAAAAAATGAAACCCAAGACGAATGTGGCATATGGGCTCTTCAAGTTAACTCTCCAAATAAAAAGCCTACAGTTTAAAGGCTTAAGTGCAGCTATCAAGATGCATAGTTACAAAGTTTCTAAGTGCACAGTTTCTTCTGGAATCAAGTGGTTTTAATATAACGACGGGATACTAATATAATTAAGCAATTAAATTCAACTGCTGCAATCACAGCAGTGGCTCTATTTCCATAGTTCAGATTGAATCCATTTCAGATTGATTTCTTCTTTTCAGTGCACGTCTTCCAAGAGTGCACTCCAGAAAGTGTTCTCTCTGGCTGCGAGCAATCAACACTCGGCATAAGGTTCCACCCACGACTACAGCAACACACGTGGCCACGTCAGTGTGAAATCTCGTCCGACAGTTGAAACTGACCATGACCTCGGCCTTTCAGATGGGATTAGCAGATTTGTCTAACAAATTAGGGCTGCAACTCAGACAGGCTGCGGCCCTAATCGGCTGAAACATCTCTGGCTAGGAGGTGTCGCCCAGATAGGCTCCTCACCAGAAACATGGGCACTTTGGGCCGAGTTCCTGTCTGGCTAGCTAATGTGGTTCAGGAAAGGTGTGTGTGTGGTTCATCAGTTCCGCCCCGTTGGGGTTGTGGAGACAGCTGTCGTCTTCACAGTCATCAACGCCACTCAACACTGCCAGGTTTAATTGCTTTAGCCGTACATGATGTGCACCTTTTAGCGCTGCGGTCAGTCCTGAAATATACTGCCGTGACTCAATCGTTCAAATCTTGGTTTTTGGATGCACTTAGCATTAAAATCTTAGTGTTTGGGTTAAAGCTGACCCTGGTTGTTCTAACCACTAAGTGCATTTAAGTAAATAGTGTTACAAAAATCCAATTTTTCCCCTTTTCACACCAGAATCAGCCACTCATATTGGTCTGGAGTTTACTTCTTTACCTTTGTGCTGGAGCTATTAGACCAGTGTAACTAAGTTTAAGGATTAGGCCTCAATTAGCATTGTGCTAACATTATCAAATTGTTGTTTTTTTTTTGTCCAAATAAACCTGGTTATGTAACTCATATGGGATGTCAAATTGCTCAGAAACAGGGGAAGCCTGTTTAAGATGCTCCGCAGATGTCTACTTTGCACTACTTTTAATTCTCCTAACAACCACCTGGGTCCTTATCCTTACCAGAGGTTGGTTTGAGTTTCACAAGGAAGTTTGTAGACATTTTCTAGAAATTTGTAGACACATCTGTAGATATAGCTGTATGCCAAAGTTTAAACACCCCCAGTTAAACTACAGGTTTTGTTGTAAGTAAAAATAAGTTAACGCACTCTTTATTAGCAACAAAGCAAAATATCGCATTCATCTGCACACTTTAGTGTGTACTTTCTATTTATACAAGTTTAATATATTGGAAGAAATATTTAGCATACAGTGTGTCAACTTTTACATTGAAATGTTCAGAAGGCATGGTTGGTATGGGTGGTGGATAACATCTTTGTCTTTGACGCTGTAGGCCAGGCTTCAAGCACCCTATGCTATACGAATGAGTCCTTGGGCAAGACGCCTAACACTACATTTGCCTACCTGTGTAAAATGATCGAGACGTAAGTCACTCTGGATAAAAGCTTCTGCCAATTGCCATAAATATAAGAACTGAGTTCTTTGACGAGGATTTGGACTCTTTTTTTTATTAGAAAATGATCAAAGCACAATTTGACCAGACTTTTACATACAACTATACTTAACACGGGCTATGCAAATAAATTAAAACCAAAATAGAGTTAACAGCTGCATTTTGTCCAACGTTTTGTCTATCTTCATAGCTGTGTGTCATGTCAATAAACCTCAGCAAGCCTATTACTTAATCCTTAAAAGCTGACACAAAAAGTGGCTATTTATGCTGTTTTATCCATTCTTTTCTGTTGATAATGCAATTTCTCGATGGTGTGTTTATTCTACTGTGTCAGCTATGTAATCCTACAAAGTCAAAGATGCTAGACTGTTATCCAGTTACCATTTTGAACCACACATCCCATGAATAAGCAGTGACCAATCTGAACTGCGCTGTGAATGAGCTTAAGCGTTCGCTCGCCTCATGCATCTCCAATACAGTGATAGAAAACATGGTAGCAAACTGAAAGCTCTGGTTCTTCCTTTTTTTCTTTTGTTTTTACCTGATTTTTCTCCCTAATTTTCCGCTTCCAATTCCACCCGCTACTTACGACTCCCCCAATCACACGATACTACCAATGCTAGGAGGGTGAAGGCTAGCACAGGCTTTCTCTGAGACCGAGCCAAACGTGCTCGGAGGAAAGCGCCAACCGCCAGATTTGTTACGTCAGTTAACAGATGCCTGCACTGACTAGTATCGCGTTGAGTGATGGTAGGATGGCCCCCCCTTCTCCCCCCCACCCAGAAAGAGCGAGGCCAATTGTGCTCTCTTGGACTCCCGGCTACGAACGGCTGTAGCATCACCAGGGATCGAACTCATGATCTCCTGATGACAGAGCCAACGCTTAGACTGTTGGGCTACTCTGGAACAAAGCTCTAGATCTTCAAGCTGAATTATTTTACTGTTGTACCTGCTATGATGGCAGTTTGTATGATTAACATCTCAGTATTCTTTGAGGTGAGTGTGTGATGATTTAGCTAACTAACTTACTGGGATAGAAGCTTTTAGTACTTGTTTGCCCTGTCAAGTTTGCAGTATGGAGGAAGTGATGTAAACTTGACTCTTTGCTGAGCTATGGGTTTATTGCACCTGGACTGTGTGTGTGGTGACTCTACATGCTCTAGTTCCTCTGTTATAATGATGCAGCGCTCTGACAAGCTGCTCTAAAGCAGAGCCATGGCGCACAGGTGTGGAACTCTGCTCAGCCAGTCCACCAGAGCTGACCTGACACAAGCAACAGGTGCGACTACAGCAGTGTTTCCAAATCCTGATCCTGGGGTTACCCTGCACACCTCACATGCTCAAGCTCATCCATTTAAATGCTTAGATGATGAGTCATTACCGTTGATTTGCTATACTATTTAAATGCAATTACATAATGACACAATTAATTACACTGAAACGCGAACCATTAAATTTACATTCAATTTACATTCTGTGCTGATGGGATTGAGCTCGCTCATGTGAACTTGTTCAGTCGGTTCACAACATTTACAACTCTTAAAAGTGCAGCATTACTCATGTCAGCTTGATAAACATTGTGAATGTAATCGCTAGCTGTGTCCAAGCGTGATAACGTGATAAAGGTTTACGTGATAAACATGATAAATATTAATGCTGCTAGTTTTTTCAACACATACAGCTTTTAAACAGTGGATTCTATTAATGGCCCTTATGATAAAAGTCCCAGCTACTGCATTACTTTAGATAAGAAGTAAAATTTCCAAGCCTAACACAGCACTGGTGCTGTAATAGTACTAACATAAGTGATGTTAGTACTGGGGGATGCCTTTACCACACTATGCTGGACAGCAAACTCAATAACCTGCAAATTAACTAAAGCAAGAGCAAACTGGAAAGTGTCCACTGTATTAAACACACCTCCCTTATTGGTCCACGTTGTTGAGAGTATATAGTGTATAGTCAGAGAAAGTAGCTAATCTGTTGCTGCGCAGTTTGTGTTGGTCATCCTCTAGTATTTTTTTAATGGTCACAGGACGCTGCCCACAGGACGCTGCCCACAGGACTCTGCCCACAGGACGCTGCCCACAGGACGCTGCCCACAGGACTCTGCCCACAGGACTCTGCCCACAGGACGCTGCCCACAGGACTCTGCCCACAGGACTCTGCCCACAGGACTCTGCCCACAGGACGCTGCCCACAGGATGCTGCCTAAAGTGTATTATTTTCTTTTCTTCTTTAATTTTACACTGAGAACCATTTATGAATAGTTACAATCAATTAAATACCTGAATATAGCATGAACAAGGTTATTGTTATTTTATCAAGAGACAACTTCACTACAGCGAATAAAGAAGGTTTACCAAGATGGAAAGACAGGAAGGCCAATTTAGAGTCTACTAGTTCTGCACTGTAAGCCCAGATAAGTTGAATTTACTTAAATAAATGATGAACCTGGTGGCCTTAAAAATGTTAAGCAATGTGTAACTGAAACTTGAGTTTGAACGTCTATACTTTTTGCGTTAGGTTAACATAAATGCACGTCTGTGCAACTTGTAAATTCTACTTATTTTAATTGAACATTCTGATATTGCAATTTAACCATCTGTTTCATTACAAGTTTTGTTCTAATTAAGCCATATTGACCACCTGAGGGTCAACCTTTACTGTGAATATGGTCACTGACCAACCCCACTCATCTACAAAGAGAATGATAACCTTCACTTTCAGCCAACAACAGAAGGTCAGGCTGTTGAACAAAGCATATACGATAAACATACACCTGAGCAAAGGGAGCCTGGGTGGAATGAAAGAACCCTGACAGTAAGTAAATCAAATGGATAGAAACACCCAATATGCAAAGAGATGGAGCCAGGAGCCAATGAGAAACGAGGTTGTGTTAACAAAACACAGGTAACTGTATTTCACAGCTTACTTAGTTTCATATACTTGTTCAGCAACTTTTATGAGATACAAATTATTAAAACCAACAGAAATGCCATCATTTTTTAAATGTGGGGATTCAAAGCTGCCATGGCAAAAGACCAAACTAAATAGCAAGTTAATTTAAATCAAAAATGAGTGTATAAAATCATTAAAACATCCCCTTAACTGAATATTGTTGAGCAATATGTGGGATATACTGAGTTTTATGTACGACAGACTTAATTTATTTGAGTTAAAACAAAATGTGGGATTACAGTGTGGAGCATCAGTTTATCATTTTATGGATAAATGAGGCATAGAACAAAAAATGAGCATGGAGAAGTAAAGGAACTGCTCATGATCCATCTGTTAAGCATGGTGGAGGTAGTATTATGGTGTAGGGCATGTAAGGCTGCCAATGGAACTGGTTTCCTTGTATGGATTTTGTGATGATGTGACAAAAGCAGCAGGATGAGTTCTAAAGTTTTTATTGTGATTTTATCAAAAGCTCTAAAATCAACACGAACGTCCAGCGTCTATGGACGATGTCTATGGGTTCCAAACTACGTACAATCACCAAATATTAAAAATGACAACTTTCTGTACGATTAGAACACCTAACAATTACTTTTGAGCCACAAAAAATGGGGTCTAAGACAGAAATTGTCTAATTCCTGCACTGTTCACCCAATTTGGATGTAAATATCCTCAAATTAAAGCTCTCTGTACTTGAGCTATAATCAAGGTCATTGTTTATTACTCTTGCCTAGTGATACTTTGCCTAGGGATAAATGTCTTGAGAAAACAATACTCTTAGAAATAGTACTAGTAATACACAACATATAAGGCACCTCATAGTCAGGCCTTCCACCAGGGGACCCCTAAGACCTCTGCTGCGGTTTGAACCCCGATTTAGAAGCGATTTGATGCGGCTTCCATTGACACAGCAGAGACTGTGGAAGCTGAAATGTTTTCACTTTTGATCACCATAAAACCGCCTGTGTTGAAAATATTTTCTATTTTCAAACAGCTTCCCCAACACAGGGAACAAAAACAAAGAAACGCATTGAGCTTTGAGAGAACATTTTTCTGCATAATGAAGCAATGAATAGACGCCCCACCTGTGTGTGTGTGTGTGTGTGTGTGTGTGTGTGTGTGTGTGTGTGTGTGAGAGAGAGAGAAAGAAAAGACTGGCTGCATTTGAGGTGTGTAACACGGTTCCATCTGCCTGGTCCTGAGTGTTCTTCCCTTAGGTAATGCCGGTCCTCTGAGAATCTTGCAATGAGTCATCACTCGCTGTCTCTCTCTCTCTCTCTCTCTCTCTCTCTCTCTCTCTTCCCTTTTCTTTTTTTAACACCATGCTCTCTTGTCTTTTTATCGCGCTGTGGCAGGTAGAGATGAATAGAGAGGCTCAGCTGGGCCGCTTAGGCCCTGGAGAGATCCGAGCATTTGACAAGGCCAGAAGACAATAAGAACCTCCTCAGTTTCCGAGCCTGCTGAGGGACTCTCTCTCTCTCTCTCTCTCTCTCTCTCTCTTACCCCCTCTCTCTCTTGTCCTCATGCTCAGAACACCAAGGAACATCAGGTTAAGTCTCCTCATCGCTCTCCAACACAAGAACATTTGCTTGCCCTGTTTTCATCACTGAAGAGAACACAAGGCGAGACATTCCATCAATAGACATTCCATCTTTTTTGGGCCACCATACATTTTTATACAATACATGCACAAAAAGGTTCTTATCTGGCTCAACCGATGAATTTAGCCTTCCTGTTCTAAATTAACGTCACCTTGTGGACCGTAATTGTCCGTTTGAGAAATAATGATTGACATGACACTCAGTTCTCAGTTTAGCAACCTCCTCTAAGCACCACTTCATTCCAGCAATAAAAAACTCGGGCACAACAAACCTGGAGGGAGAACGGTGGTGGTACTGAATTAGTCACAAGTGTTGGGCCAAAAGAAGTGAAAGCCTGAAACATCTAACAGTCTTGAAAATAAGCGAAACGGAGTTCATCTGGGTTATTTTATTTACTAATATCCACATTAAAATAATGTCTAATGACAATTTTAAAATGAGTTAGTTAGTCTAGCTGCTGACACTGCTGACAGCTTAATAAATTAGACCAAACAAGATGGTGTGGAAATGACATTTGTGATCAAAAACATTCGGTTTGAAGATATTAATGGACTTCTATGTGAAGAATCTTTTGCGTTTGTTGAGATCTTCTAAAAGACCTTGTGTAAATGATGATAGCATCTCACTTTTTTAGGTGGTCTTTGTAGTTTTTTCGCTCAGTTGAGGAAAACAATGATAAAACAAAACATTCATGCAAAGTTATGTTACCTTTAAGAGCAAAAACAGCATAGACCAGCAAATCCAGCATATCGCTGCTGCTGGAAGTAAACCTCGTATTGTATCTCCATGTGGTCATTTTTCAGTTTTTGACATGCTAAAAGTGCCTGTTGCCCTTTTCACTGTGTGTAAATTTCGTGATGAATGGACTAAAAGAAACGGCTCAAAATGACTTGGTAAAAATTCTGGTTCCATTGACTTGCATTGAAAGTAAAGTAGGTTTTTTCCTTCTCCTGCAAAGTTACCATTTTGGAGATATGAGATTTTCTTCTGATAGCAGTAATATGTTGTGGTTGGATGCTGGTAAGTTAATATGCTGACCAGCAAAACCAACATATGCTGTGTTTTGAATGCTGGTATGAAGCTAAATATGAACAAACTAGCATAAATAAACTAGCATAGCCCCGCCTTGGAGTTGAAGACGCCATCATCTACCTGCTCAACTGAGTATATGCTCACCTGGATAAGCCAGCCAGCTCTATGAGGGTCATGTTTTTTGACTTCTCCAGCGCATTTAACACCATCTGGCCTGCTCTTCTGGGTGAGAAGCTCACAGTGATGCAGGTAGATGCCCCCCTTGTGTCCTGGATTGTTGACTACCTGACTGGCAGACCACAGTATGTACGCCTGCAGCACTGTGTGTCAGACAGAGTGGTCAGCAGCACTGGAGTTCCACAAGGAACTGTCCCTTCCTCTTCACTCTCTACACCACAGACTTCAGCTACTGCACAGAGACTTGCCACCTTCAGAAGTTTTCCGATGGTTCTGAAATAGTTGGATGTATCAGCAGGGGTGATGAGGATGAGTACAGGGCGACGGTGAAGGACTTTTACACATGGTGTGATCGGAACCACCTGCAGCTCAATGAGACAAAGACAAAGGAACTGGTGGTGGACCTGAGGAGGGACAGGGCACCGGTGACCCCTGTGTCCACCAGGGGGGTCACTGTGGACACTGTGGAGGATTACAAATATCTGGGTGTGTATATTGACAATAAACTGGACTGGGCTAAGAACACTGATGCCCTCTACAGGAAGGGCCAAGGTCGTCTCTATTATCTGAGGTGCCTGAGGTCTTTCAACATCTGCCGGACTATGCTCAGGATCTTCTTTGAGTCTGTGGTGGCCAGTGCTATCCTCTATGCTGTTGCATGCTGGGGAAGCAGGCTGAGGGTGGCAGGCGCCAACAGACTCAACAAACTGATCCGCAAGGCCGGTGATGTTGTGGGTGTGGAGCTGGACTCGCTGACTGCAGTGTCGGAGAGGCGGACGCTGTCTAAGCTGCAGGCCATTATGGACAATGGCTCCCACCCACTCTATGACATGGTGATGAGACACAGGAGCTCATTCAGTGCAAGACTCATTCTACCGAAATGACCACGGGGCGCCACAGGAGGTCATTCTTACCTGTGACCATCAAACTCCTCCCTCAGCGTGTGATTCACAAAGTGTGGTTCATCTGTGCAAAACTCAGTACCTAACAGTTCATATGTGTAATAATAATAATAATAACTGTCTGCAAAAACTCAGAGGGACAATAATTTGAATTGTTCTATACTAGATGATTCCTATTTATCATTACAGTCACTGCCACTTTACTATATTCATAAGTACTTAAATCTCATGTACTTTTTCTCTTTATCTTTGTTTTAAATGATTAAAGTGTTTATTCTTTTACATAAATGTTGCAAATGTAACAACTGCAATTTCCCTCTGGGATCAATAAAGGATTCTGATTCTGATTCTGATTCTAAACTAGTTTAGAACAACATGGAATTAAAGTCATTTTTAAGCCGGGTTATTGGCTTACTGAACTGCTTTTTTTGTCCAGCCCACTCACCTTTGGGCTGGGTGTAATGTCACATGTTACCTAAAATGATTTTGACATCGTTGCCTGAAAAAGGTGGGATCCATGATTTTTAAGTCAGTACTCTAACTTAGCCAATGAGTGGTGCAAGTGTTTGTGTTAGCCCTATCATTGGGAGATTGCAAGTTTGATCCCTGGTGTTGCCACAGCCATCCGTGGTAATGCATAATGCTAGATACCGTAGGTGTCTGTTAGCTGATGTAAAAGCAGTGGCAGGGCTCTTCTTCAAGGCTGTTCAAATGTTCAGTGACACAGTGAGCTGTGGTGGCTGGCTTCATGTTTCTCAGAGGAAGTATGTGCTAGCCTTTGGCCTTTCGATTTAGTAGCATTGTGTCTGGGAAAGACTAAGCTAGGTGGCATTTGGAAAGATAAAAAAAAGTGGCCTAGCATTATAACTAGAAAGCTACAAACAACATCAGTTAGCAGTTCTGGTACCGAGGAGAGCTGAACATATGTTTGACATGAACAGTGTTAGGAGTCTTGCCCAAGGACTCTTATTGGTATAGTGTAGGGTGTTTATCCAGGCGGGGATTGAAGCCCAGTCTACAGTGTGGAAGGCAGAGGTGTAACTGACTTCACAATACCAACCACTTATAATATATGATATAACTGTGTTAATGTGTTGAATGAGCTCTTATTATATTTTTCCCCCAAAACCTTCATTAAGCTCTTGTAAAAAAAAAAAAAAAGGAGCTAACCGGTCAACAATTAGCATTCTCTTCCAGCTTGAAATGAAATTGAATTGTCCCTTTGTGGTCAGTGGCTATATGGCATGTTAATTGCCAGCCAGTTTGCTCTCCATTGAGTTGTTTTCATCTTGTCCTTGAAGGGTAAGGGGGGATAAACAGCTGCCCCTTGCTGGTCAAACCTGGTGTAAGTGGCATATTTTTGTCTCAGGGTTTTGAAATGGTTCAAGTCATGCTAGAAATGCCTTTCAACTGTTTTGGGACATTATACAGGCACCAAAATTAATAATAAAGTGGGACTTTGTGCTTCAATTGACCCTTTAGGGCTTCTGTAATTTTTGCCCTGAAACTTTTATTTTAAGAATACTTTGATTACTACGTAAAATTTGACTGTGTGCTCACCTATAACTGTAAAACGAAAGGGCAAGTTGAGGAAAAAGTTAATAAGGCCTCATCGCCAGCCTTTCTTAGGAAGAAATTTCTTCTCAAAACCCATTTTTTTTTTGCTTTCCTAAAGATTCTGACACTCGCCAATGTTTTCTTAATTGGTTTTTGTTATTAGGTAAGAACAGAATGTATGTTCTGTCAAGAGCACAAAGGTTTCTCCTGTTTAAGAACATGCCATACATTTGATGTAGACTTTTTCTTAGAACCTTTCTCAAGAACTAATTTAAGAAAGGAAACTTAAGGCCCAATGAGCCTTGAAGGATAACATTAGCTACCTTTTGTGTGACATTGTCATAGCTAATTAGCTGCGTTGATATATGATATAACTGCATTAATGTGTTGAATTTTTTATATATACATCTATATAATGATCCCTTATTATATTCTTTGAATGCATTAATTGAACAAAAAGAAAGTTACACTGAAGGAATGTCTCAACTCTGTTTCCTCACGTGGACTGTGGGCTGAAATTGACCCCAGTGGTCTGAGACGCCGTGTCGGCTCTATATGAGGAAAGTTCTAATACAGTCTAAAACATGTTTACACGGATATTAGACCAAGAAATGATGGCTATGTGGTGAACTCTAGCTGTGTACTGTACTTATAAAGTGTGTGGGCCCCTGTATCCGTACTCCATAATGTCCGTAATGTCAAACATCGGTATTTCCATTAGCCTTGCCACTGCTGGTAGCTGGCATCTGTCGACTTCTATGAGCACTTTTGTGACCTCAAAGACACGAGTATCTGCCAGACTTCACGCTCCTGTAGGCAAGAGAGACGGGAGTTCAGAGGAAGGTGAGAGTAGAGATGCGAGGATATATTGCCTCCATTCACTGAAGCTGTGCCCGTAAACAGCTTCTCCGGAAACTTCAGATCGGAATGCCAGCATTGACAATGCCGTTTCAACTCTGGCAGCTGACAGTACAGTAACAGACATATACTGTGGTTGGAAGGCAGGGATGTCACTGTGGGGGAAAGCAGAGTTCTTTTGTGAGGATTCAGGTGTGTGTGTGTGTGTGTGTGTGTGTGTGCTTGAGCTGGTTTCTGTACATTTCCAGGACAAAAATGCCCCCAGAAAAAAAAAAGCTACGTGAAGACCAACGAAATGATCCTATTTGTCAGACATGATTAAACCAGTATGTGGGCCCTGGAGCTATGGGTGATTCTGTGCCCTGTGGGTCTAGTTAAAATCCAGAAAATCAAAATACAGCACGACACAGCTGAGGTCCCTGTCCACTGATATAATTACACATGCCATTGTAAGCATGGAAACTGTATACATGTTTGGTAATACCATACATTTCACAAAACAGCCAAGGTCTGCATCACTTTACAGTCTGGTGCAGTCATTTCATAAAACATGGGGAAATAGAGTTTTTCAAAAATTGATAAATAAAGATTATTAGAATTTTTAGAATTCGAATTTTTTCAACGTCATTTTGGCCTTGTTTCTTTTCGTCCGTTCATCATGAAATTTACACACAAGGTAAAGGACAAGAGGTATTTTCAAATTATGTCAAAATCTGAGAAACTGCAAGGTTTTTGCACATTGAGTGTAAAATTCATTAGGAGTGATCCAAAAGAAATAACCCAAAATAACTTGGAAATTTTCCTTTTTAGCTTTTCTGGTTTTTTCCTCTTCTTAAAAAGTTGTCATTTTGGAGGTACGAGTCTTTTCTGACAAACAGTGATATATAGGACCACATTCTAGAGTGTAGAACCATGTTCTAAACAGTTGTACTGTGCAATCTACTTAATATGCATATTTATGACCACACCTAGCATTTGAATTTAGTATTAATGTTCCAAACACACAGCTGTATGCCAAAATAAGTGGCCCATCCTCTACAGAGAACACACATCTACACATTTTAATGCAAATTACTGTTCATTTGCTGAATTTAAGATATTGGAAAAAACTAATAAAGCAACAATTGTGAAACACATGGCCTTTGGAAAAAGAACATGGTGCATATTACATTTTATGTAATGTTTTATGCAACATGTTGCAAAAATATGTAGAAAACTGTTCTCTAAAATAAGCCGATAAATGCCACAATGCCATAAGTCTGCTGGGAACAGTGGTCTGTTAGGAATAAAATTATTTAGGATGTTTTTAGCAGCATCTGCTCTTGTACCACTTTTTCTCTTAGAGCTTGTTGCTTTAGTGCTCCAGTCCCAAACCTCCAATGAACATTCTAATTACCAAGTCAATTGAGGCAGTAATGCAGTCACCATTCAGCATTAAAGCAGCTCTTTTAAATATATCTGGCCAGTCAGCAATCCTTTATATGAACTGCTTAGAAAATAAAATCACTGAGTATGTGGGTGGGTAAGTAAAAAGCAAATTTAAAAAATGCCAATTTCTTGTTTATGGTGACGTTCTGGTGAAGCATTATGACAGAAACAATTTGGGCTATTTGAGTGACGACTGAATTCTAGTGTTTATGTTAGACTCACCACTCCAGTTCTAAACGTGGTTGGTTAGTGTAGTGGTTAACACCTCTGCCTTCTAGACTGGGGTTCAATCCCCACCTGCGTAAGCACCCTACACTATACCAATAAGAGTCCTTGGGCAAGACTCCTAACACCGCCTTGGCCTGTGTAAAATGATCAAATTGTAAGTCGCTCTGGATAAGAGCGTCAGCCAAATGCCGTAAATGTTCAAATGTTCAAATGTAAACTCACTCTCTCATCATCTAAGCCACTTATCCTCCTGGGCTACAGGGGGTGCCGGAGCCTATCCCAGCACCCATTGTGCGGAAGGCAGGAAACACCTTGGACAGGTCGGCAGTCCATCACAGGGCCAGTTTTAAACTAAAGAAGAAAAAATATGCACTGCAAACACATCTTAGCTGAACAATTACATATGTAATAGGAAAATTTAGTAAATTAAATTTTTCGAAGTTTAGGGTTAGATTTAGAGTTAGGATCAGATTTTATAAAATGCAAAACAAGTGTGTGTGAGCGACCATGTATTTAGCTCTTCGAGGGGACGAAATGTCTTCATTATGATGGATCCTGAGAAAGAGACCAACATTGTGTGTGTGTGGACCAGCTTTATGCTACATTGTGGGGTCCAAAACATGACACATTGTGGGGACCACAAGCTGATCCCCACCATGTAAATCATTCAATTTTATGCTGAAGGTAAGGTTAAGAATTGGGTCCCTGGAGGAAAGTTAGTGTATGTAAGGCTCCACAGTTGTTCACAGAAACAAGAGTGTGTGTGTGTGTGTGTGTGTGTGTGTGTGTGTGTGTGTGTGTGTGTGTGTGTGAGTGATGTGCTATTATTACTGTAAAATTTACACTAAAGCCTCTGTAATGCCATTTTTTCCTGGATCATATAGTCTAATGTGACATTCTGGCTGTGAAAATCATTCAGTCTTCTCCTCTTCACTTGCCCTTGGCAGATACCTTGACACCATCTTAAAGGGTATTCCGATTCTCACAGGAGTTAATAACATTTCTACCTGGGCAGTCCCATATCCCAGGATGCATTACAATTTTTTTTACGTTTTATTATGTAAATCTTTGTTGAGGTGCTACCATTAAAATTAGCCTAGCAAATGTAATATAGTTAAACACAGTATATACTTACGCTCATTGTCCATTTTATCAGCTCCACTTACTGTATAGCTGCACTTTGTAGTTCTACAGTTACAGACTGTAGTCCATCTGTTTCTCTGATACTTTGTTAGCCCCCTTTTACCCTGTTCTTCAGTGGTCAGGACCCCCATGGACCCTCACAGAGCAGGTACTATTTGGGTGGTGGATCATTCTCAGCACTACAGTAACACTGACATGGTGGTGGTGTGTTACTGTGTGTTGCTGGAGTGCTGCTGGAGTTTTTAAACACCTCAGTGTCACTGCTGGACTGAGAACAACCAACCAGAAATATCCAGCCAACAGAGTCCTGTGACCACTGATGAAGGACTAGAGGATGACCAACACAAACTGTGCAGCAGCAGATGAGCTATCATCTCTGACTTTACATCTACAAGGTGGACTGAGAAGGTAGGAGTGTCTAATAGAGTGGACAGTGAGTGGACACATTGTTTAAAACCTCCATCAGCACTGCTGTGTCTGATCCACTCAGACCAGCGCAACACACACTAACACACCACCACCACATCAGTGTTACTGCAGTGCTGAGAACGACCCACCACCCAAATAGTACCTGCTCTGTGAGGATCAATGGGGATCCTGACCTGTTCCCCCCTCCCCTGGATCACAGTGGACTCCTCTGGACCCAGAAAGGAACGGGCTCACCTATAGTGACTCACTCCTATAGTGGCTTCTAATCAGGCATGTAACATTTAATCTTTACAATGTCTATTCCTCTGATGCTCATTGCTATAATAGTATATATTAGTCTCTTTAAGGTGAGGTGATTTAAAACAGTCCAGTGATGTGTCAGGGCTATCTGACATCATTCCAACATTGTTTTGTCTACCTTCAGTAGTTGATAAGCCAAGCAAAGAGGGAGTGAGCTAACTTAAGCTAGAAGAAGCAAAGTCATCCTCAAATTTGTTCAGTTTCCCACTTGAGTACAATAACGATAGGCAAAGAATGGTACACTATGCTTACACTGAACAAGTATCAAATGCTTGGCCTTAATCCTAATACCTCTACTATGCTAACTCATTTTTGAAGACATTTCCCAAAGCAATTCTGAACAGAAGAAACAAATTCACCAAGATATTTATAACTTCTGGTTTGCACCACTACTCGGTTGTAGAGAGTCCTGGATTCCACAGTTTGCTGGGAGGGATTGAGCCACCTTAGAAAGTCCTCTCTTGCTCTCATTTCAGCCAAAAGGTGAAAGTCACACTTTAGATACAAACACAGGGTTTGATGTAAATAAACTTGTAATGCTCAGAACCATAATAACATGGTGGCCAAACACATGCAATATGTAAGATTTCTCTTGCACTGCTATATAATGTTTTTATTCAGTTTATGCCTTGTAATGTCCTCATCTCCTTGACAAGGTAGGTAGTTGAGGTATGAACGGGGTAATTTGATTTCTACTTTGCAACCAGTCAATAAACTCACAGAAGAAGGTGTGACGTAAGCGTAATGTAACACTTTGTGACGTGGCTTTCTTTTTAAACCGTTGCTCCACTTTACCTGAAAGTATGAACATAGATCATTTAGAAGATGAAGAATGTTTAAATCCTTAATTGCGTCAAGCACGTAGTCGTTTTCAGCATTGCTGCAAAAGTATTTTGCTGCGTCTTGCGGTGATGCTGTTTGCTTATTTCCGGTACCGCTGTCTGTTTTGCACATGTGCAGAGTGAGACATACAAAAGAAATCAGAGTAAGTGTTCACATGCACTGAGAAGTTGGATTACAGAGCCAAAATCCCGCCTCTTTGTTGGATTTCTTAATCAGAGTTCAAAACTGTACTCGATGTAATAAAATCAGAGTGTGCAGAGACCATTTACAAGACCATTTGAAAAATCATATAACTGCATAAATCCGAGAGCGACCACTCGAGAATGTACACCGATGCAAAGTTTGGGAGGGTAAGGAGGAAATCAATGAGAAAAAGAAATGGAATTGAGGCTGATTGCACCACTTTCAACAGCGGTGACAATGGCTCTCCCTGACTCTTGTTATGGGACCATTTTGACAAATGGCTCTTATTGGCTCCTGTGGCACCTCTGTTCTACTCTCTGCAATAACGGAGCGAGCGGAGTGTCAGCATTTCTCCTCAGCATGCTCTCGCAGGAGAGGACCATCTCCCTTCCTCATCTCTCTCTCTGAAACCCTGTCCGTGCCTTGTGCTTTCCTGAAGGAGCCGATGTAGCGGCACAAACAAACTGATCTCTCGGTCTGGTCCAATCACGCTCAGCCTAAATCTCACCAGAGCTGAAGTTGTTGGCCGGTACCAATCGCAGGAAGGAGGTAGCGATAAGCCTCAGGCGTGTACTTGAGAAGAAAAATGAAAAGCTCTGTCTCGCTCCCTCCATGCTATAAACTCTCCAAGGACTTTCTCTCTCTCTCTCTCTCTCTTGCATGCATACACATACAGAGTGAGAGACAGAGAGCGCAAATTGCTTATACAGTTTTAATAAAAAGTGAGGTCCTCTCAGAAATCCGATAAAATCCCACAACAGGAAGCTCATATCTACCGTCTCGGGATTTAAACCAAAGATTATGGACTGTCACTCGGGACTACCCAGCATTTAGAAGCCCTTGCTAAAAAGCTTTCAGTCGAAGGAATGGTTAAAAGACCCACTTGTGCCCAAGATTTATCATCCACCCCTATCGCTTCACGTAAAGTCGATTATACGCTAAAGCCACTCCTGTCACTCTTCCTCTCCCCAGGAAGGAAAATATGAGTGCGCGGATTATCCTAAACCCAATCTTCTTGGAGGAATGCTTCCCTCTTATACCTCCGACTGGCATACAGTGTGGGGTTTATGTGGAGTTGGAAGTGTAATCGTAAAAAAGAAAGTGTTAAAAGGGAATTTGTTTCAAAATTTTGGCTTGATTCAATTGTCGAAATGCAACTTAAGGCATTCAAATTGTTTTGATGTGACAGAGCACTGTAGAGGAACTTATCACTGGTGGTGATAGGAACCAGGGGCCATATTACAAAAACTTCCCATCTTTTTTATGTTAACCTAAGATTTGATAGGTCAAGATAAGATTTTTCACAATTTCGTATTACAGAAGCAAATCTCATCTTAATTTAAGAATCTTATCTTACAGCATCTTTTCTTATCTCAGGTTAGGAAATCTTAACTTACTCGATTGAACTCGACAATCAACTGTTGTTTCTGTTACCTAGCAACCCACCATACACACACAGCTGAAATGTAAACACGTAATCAAGTTAGTTAGCCAAACAGCTGATGTTAGTTGCCGTTACTGAGGTAAAAAAAAAAGGTCAAATAAAACTGAACCATACGGAGTCCCGCTGGTGACATCATGGCCGTAACTTAATCATCTTATTCCCAGGCCTTACTAAGTCTGGACCATGCATTATTTTAATTTATACAGGATGTCACCAGCAGGGCTCCATAGAAGTGCAATAAACTGAGAGTTAAGAATATTGTGGCAGCACTTGCTGTTTATCAGAGTGTTGCTGCTCCACAGTTTCAGTCTCCATTTCCCAAACACTTTAGCTGAGCGTGCTAACACTATTCCTCCTAATAAACACACAGGTTCAGCTCTGTCTCCTCATTATTCTCCACCATCATTATAATATTGTATCTAACATTTTTTTATCAAACATTAACACCCATATGTAATAAGAGGATGTGTGCAGCCTCTAAGTCAGGTAAAAGTGGCCCAAATCCAATCTTTTCCTTCATATGTGACTGTGATATTGCCTCTCGAGTAGAGGTTTTTGGATTTATGTGTGACTTCCTGATAAGGTCTGCAGGGGTGAGGAGACCAATAGGATGAACAATGCCAAAGATGGAGTGCACTAACAGGTGGTTTATTTATGAACGAGAGACATGAAACAAAAAACTGTACAAAAAATAAATGGAAATAAAGTATTTACATACTTATATATACTCATACTAGGCGTCATACGCTATCCTATAAATACTATAGGCAGCGAGTGTTTTCAGTATCAGTCTTGGGGAGGTAACCCCTCTCTAAGGAACCCCCAGGTTTTATATACTAAGCCCCGCCCTTGGGTATCCCATTCCCCAATATGTGGTCTGAACTGTGTTACTTGCATTTAAAACAACAATAGCGCTATACATGGTCAGCCCGGGTTATGCAACCAGTCACCGGTAAGATCATTGCTTTGGCCAATACTTTGTAACATCATAACTTTCTTTTCATCATCACTAGGGTATCGGATGGGAACTAGACCCCCCCTTTTCTCCCCATCGGTGGATCCTCCCAATAACGATAAGGCAATCAGTTTCCCTGCCGTCCCCTTTTGCTGTTTTACCTTCACAGGCAGACACAGGTAAGTACTTTCACACACCCACATACACACACCTATGCATATCAAGCTTTAAGGGTGGTTTTTATTGTCTTACCACTTACAACTTTCACATCAGTCCAACTCGACATTCGTCATAATTTCGTGCTGCTGAGGCTCATAAATATTTAGGCCCAATCCCATTTCTTCTTTTTACCCCTACCCCATGTTTTTGAGTGTCATCCTAACCCCTTGGAACTGAGTTACAAGGAGTAGAGGGTGAAATCTTGCCCTATGAAATTGGATAACTCTTAAATTAAAAACAAAACAACATTGCTTCATTAACAGCCACTAGCATTGCTCTGTGGGCATCCTGGTCCATCTCCAGTGATAGCAGAGGATGCTAAAGTTTAGTGACCTAATTACATTTAAGGCATCATATGCCTTCAAAGAGACAATTGCTTATTATCGCCCATGGCTAATTCATTGGTGATACGAAGCTGAAGTCAGATATTATATAAATATAAAGAAGAAAAGGTGGAAATCAAACAAAGAAGCTGCCGGTGCTTTCAAAACATTAGGCTGTCCACGCCAAAGTCCAGACCTCAACATCACTGAGTGGGTTTGGGATGATTTGGATTGTAAGATGCAGAAAGTACAACCAATATATCCGACTGAACTTTGTGGAAAAATGTCCCTGCAGATTTCTTGGAAAAACTGAAAGCAGGTCTCCTGAAAAGAGTGGAAGGTAAATGTTGGACAAATTAAACACTGACAAATGAGATATTATACTTATTTGTTATGTATGTTATGGGTCCTATAAGGGGAACTTATCTGGGAGCAGCATAGTGTTACCAGCTGAGCAGCGCCACCTGTAGGGGGTTTAATGTTTTGCCCAAGGGCACAACCAGGCATACCTAGTCAGTTATGGGATTTGAACCTGCAACCTTCCGGTTGATGGCTCTCCTACCAATAGGCTTCTGGCCACCTGGCATGATGGCCTTTTTGGACAGTGAAATAAAGGTAGTAATGGTGGTGTCTGGCTTCTGCACAGTACTGCAAGCTGAAAGCAGCACACAATTAGAAAAAAAAAAAAACTCTAAATTTACTTCTGCTCAAAAAACTACTGTTACTTTTTCGTCTTAAGCTAAGATCTGACAGGTCAAGATAAGATTTTTCACAAATTCCTATTACAGAAATCTTATCTTCAATTAACCATCTTATCTTATCTTACAGGATCTTGTCTCTATTTTAGGAAATCTTAACTTATTCGATTGAAGTTGTGTCTGTTACCTAGCAACCCACCATGCGTGCACAGCTGAAACATTAACATGCAATCAAGGGTGGACAGTCTAACTTATTTGTTATTATACTTATTTGTTACATATTTCAACGGTCATATAAGGGAAATTTGTCATTTTGCTGCCTAACTGTGCCAAATCTGGGAGCAGCATAGCGTTACCGTATGAGCAGCGCCACCTGTGGGGGGTTAAGTGCCTTACCCAAGAGCACAACCAGGTATACCTAGTCAGTTATGGGATTGGAACCTGCAACCTTCCGGTTGATG
This sequence comes from Pygocentrus nattereri, assembly GCF_015220715.1. Lineage (NCBI taxonomy): Eukaryota > Metazoa > Chordata > Actinopteri > Characiformes > Serrasalmidae > Pygocentrus > Pygocentrus nattereri. The sequence continues at coordinate 7,749,868 of NC_051234.1, read as the reverse complement.
GCTCACTTCTCTTTGCACTAGGCTACTGGCCACCTGGCTTGATGGCTATTTGGACTATTAAATGTAGTAAATGGTGGTCTCTGGCTTTTGCACAGTACTGTAAGCCGAGAGCAGCACATAATTAAAAAAACCTCTAAATTTGCTTCTGCTCAAAATCTACTGTTACAGGGAAAAACACACTTTAAGCAGCTCCTCTAACGAGCTTGGCTGTAATGCGTTGCTTTGCACCTGAGGGTTTATGCACGACAGAAACCCGCCTGCTCCGACACCTCTAGACCCCTATTGTTTTGGAAAATGACAAGTTGTCAGGTTAAGTGTTTTGCTACCTTTTGGGAATTGTTTTTTCTCTCTCTCTTCTCCGGTGTGTGTACGTGTGCTTTAATGAGTTTGTGTGTAAGGTGCCTGAGAGGATAAGGACGTGAGGGTCTTTGATGCAGGGGGATGTCTGAGTGTGTGCAGGAGGAGAGGAGATTTGGAGCAGGAGATCGCAGGAAGGTGCACTAAGGAGCTTTTCGGTGAGGCTTTGATCCAGGAGGACGGCGAGCTCTGGAAATATTAATCGTGTTCAGCGATGTTGGCGCGCTGAATAATTTCGGATTCGGGGCCCCGCGACGCTCGCGCCCTGTCACTCAGAGGTATTTGTCAACCTCGCTGCTATCTGCAGCTCCACAGATAGAGGATGCAGGCAGATACTGCAAGCTTTAGGCCAGTAGAAAGACTGACAAGCACAGGGAGAGGGAGCGAGAGAGAGAGAGAGAGAGAGAGAGAGAGAGAGAGACACAGAGAGAGAGAGAGAGAGAGAGAGAGAGACACAGAGAGAGAAAGAGAGAGAGAGAAAGACACACAGAGAGAGAGAGAGACACAGAGAGAGAGAGAGAGAGAGAGAGAGACACAGAGAGAGAGAGAGAGAGAGAGAGAGAGAGACACAGAGAGAGAGAGAGAGAGAGAGAGACAGAGAGAGAGAGAGTGAGAACAAGTGAGAGAGTGAGACTACGTGACAGTGAGTGAGAGTGTGAATGAGAGTGAGTGAGCGTGAGTGAGAGTGTGAATGAAAGTGAGTAAGTGAGTGAGAGAGAGCGAGAGTGAGAGTGAGAATGAGTGAGAATGAGTGAGAGACAGTGAGAGTAAGTGAGAATGAATGAGTGAGTGAGAATGAGAAAGTGTGAGTGAGTGAGAGTGAGAATGAGTAAGAATGAGTGAGTGAGAGTAAGTGAGAGTGAGTGGAGTAAGAATGAGTAAGAATGAGTGAGAGAGAGAGTGAGAGTAAGAGTGAGTGAGTAAGAGTGAGAATGAGTGAGTGAAAGTGAATGAGTGAGTGTGAATGAGAGTGAATTAGAGCGTGAGTGAGTGAGAGTGAAAGAGTGAGTGAGTGAATAAGAGAGAGAGACAGTGAGAACGAGTGAGAGAGAGAGTGAGACTACGTGACAGTGAGTGAGAGTGAGAGTGTGAATGAGAGTGAGTGAGCGTGAGTGAGAGTGTGAATGAGAGTGAGTGAGCGTGAGTGAGAGTGTGAATGAAAGTGAGTAAGTGAGTGAGAGAGAGTGAGAGTAAGTGAGAATGAATGAGTGAGTGAGAATGAGTGAGAATGAGAAAGTGTGAGTGAGTGAGAGAGAGTGAGAGTAAGTGAGAATGAATGAGTGAGTGAGAATGAGTGAGAGAGAGTGAGAGTGAGTGAGTGGAGTAAGAATGAGTAAGAATGAGTGAGAGAGAGTGAGAGTGAGTGAGAGTGAGTGGAGTAAGAATGAGTGAGAGAGAGTGAGAGTGAGTGAGTGGAGTAAGAATGAGTAAGAATGAGTGAGAGAGAGTGAGAGTGAGTGAGAGTGAGTGGAGTAAGAATGAGTGAGAGAGAGTGAGAGTGAGTGAGTGGAGTAAGAATGAGTAAGAATGAGTGAGAGAGAGTGAGAGTGAGTGAGAGTGAGTGGAGTAAGAATGAGTGAGAGAGAGTGAGAGTGAGTGAGTGGAGTAAGAATGAGTAAGAATGAGTGAGAGAGAGAATAAGAGTGAGTAAGAGTGAGAATGAGTGAGTGAAAGTGAGTGAGTGAGTGAGTGAGTGAGTGTGAATGAGAGTGAATTAGAGCGTGAGTGAGTGAGAGTGAAAGAGTGAGTGAGTGAATGAGAGTGAATGAGATTGAATGAGAGTGAGTGGGCTGATCCTACTAGCAGCAAGATACGTGGCATCTTGTCACAACAGAAGGGATAAGACCGTCTCACTGCCTGGCTATAATTAAAAATCATGTAAACAACATTTATTTATATTTCTATTGTGTTTCTGTCAGGCACTGCTGAAGGGAGAGAGAGAGAGTAAGGATGAGAGAAATATAGAGAAAGGAAAAAGTGGAAGAGATAAAAAAAAAAACAGAGAGAGAGACTGAGAGGAGGGAGATGGGCAGACACTATAAAAAGAGAGCGAGAAAGAAAGAAAGAGTCAGACAGAAAAGGAAGAAGAGAGTTTTAATGAAACAAAAAAAAACAGACAGAAACAAAGAGAAGAATAGACGACGAGCAGAGAGGCAGTGATTCACTCCTGTAGCTCTGCTCTGCTGTAAATGCTCGGCTCATACAGACACACTCATCTCTCCAGCTCTCACACAGCTTTAAGCACTTTTTAGATGCTAATGAAAACGAGTGTGTATTGACTGGCAGCGTTTGGGCGGAGAGATGCAGAGCGCCTCCAGCTACAGATCTATCATTGTGCACGGTAAGTTCATAGCGGGTGATCGCCGGAGCATCTAAAGTGCGTGTTCACAAAACAGTGTAAAACCTCCTGTGGTGCTCTAAAAGTTTGGTAGAAGGTGCCAAAACATTCTTCCATCCTCACCGAGTTCACACACGCACCCTTGCCCTGCAAAGCGGCTAAATATATCTCCCAGTTGCTTTATGAATCAGTTTCGCCCATTCACTTCTTTCTGGCCGCAGCTTTGACTGCACTGACTGGGGAAAATAAAGCCTTTTCTTCTGTTTCTTTCTTGTTCTTAAACACTTTGCCAGTGCCACCCCCTCATCAAAGGACAAGCGAACAGTTTAGTGTTGCGTTAAAAATACATTTCGCCTCCTTTTCTTCCGCTCCGGTGGCTCTTTTCCAAAGCCTGCTAAATGTCCCGAGGATAGACCTGACGCACTAACCCCTCTGCAGGTCCCTCGGCTATTTATTAAACATTAAGCAAGCCCTCCGCGGACCACCTTTTTCTTCATAGAAATGCAGACATGGCTCAGCTTGTGCTACTATCCACCCTCACACACCCCCACAAAAAAAAAGAGAGAAAAAGACAGGAATCCTTCCTTCAACAGCCTTCTGTGATTGGGGCTGATGAAATATAAATGAGCCCAAAGCCCATATCTTCAGGCTCTTTCTCTCGCTCTCCATCTTACCCTCCAGAGAAAGAGACGAATGGGGGATTCCCTCTCCAGTGTGATCTCAGGAACTCTTCTTTCCCTTCCACTCATCCTCTCTACTCCCTTGATCTTTGCTTTCATTTCTAACTCATCCCGTCGTTCCCTTCTTATCCCTAGGCCCTGTTCTCCTCTTTAGTTCCTCTTAAAGCTACGGCGCTTTTCGACTTCATCTCTATCTGCCACATCAGAGGTACACGGTCGAATTGACAGATTGTAATTTTAATGCTTTTTGCTGTATTTAGAAAAGAACATTAGAGAACAGTAGAGGAGGCAATGGATAGGGCAAGATGGAGGCAGATGGTCTGCAGTGGCGACCCCTAGAGGGAGCAGCCGAAAGAAGAAGAAAGAAAAGAACTGAACACCTGTTCACTTGCAACTCGTTTATAATGCAACCAAATGGCTCCCACTATCAGTTGCTATCACCTGCTAATTGGCTTCTAACGCAAAAAATGTTTCGGCAAAAAGTAAAATTCAAATAAAAACAGAAATGAGTGAGTTTTTAAAAAACCTACCTGTCTTTGAACGAAACGTAGTGCAAAGACGAGATATCGCAGCGTTTCGCCTTTAAAAAAAGAAACATACATTCACGGTAAAACCGATGCCTGCAATATGTTCCAAAACAGTTATGATGGGTTATTTAAGACTAGAAACAATGAGAAACGTTCAGTAAATCTCTTAAACAGGGGATGCAATCATGCTTGGATATGAAAGGAGCATCCAGGAAAGGCTTAATTTTTGTGGCCCGGGGAAGGTCGAGGCTCGCCACTTTGCCAAGTAAAGTAATCCGACAGTTTAAAAATAGCATTCAAGTGAGTGCAAGAATTTTAGGTGCATGATGACTCCAAAAGATTCAGAGAATCTGAAGAAATCTCCATGCATAAAGGAAAAAGCCGAAAACCACAAATAAACGCCACCTGGCCTTCAACCCCTCAGACAGCACTGCATTTAAAACCGACATGCTTCTGTGATGGAGATGACCACCTGGGCTCTGGAATAATGTGCATCCACAAATGTGAAGACTGCATTATGCACTGAGGAAGCAGTACATCAACAGCACCCAGAAACACCGTCGACTTCTCTGGGCTCAAGCTCATCTGAAATGGAACATGAGTGGTCTGATTACTCAACCTTTCAGATCTGTTTCTGGAAATAATTGACTTTTTATCTGAGGGAACAAAATAAAAGATGGACCTTTTATTTTTTCTCTCAGATAAAAAGTCAGTTAGGTTGTTACATGTGTAGTTGTGGGCTGGACTGACCTGCCTATAGTCGAGAACTGAAAATGTATGACTTATAACACTCAAAATATCACAACGAAAGCCAAGTACAGTTACACGGCTGAAGACTTATGTAAAAAAACCTTTTTTGTGGTTTCCTCAAACTGTATTTCTTGCTTGGGTGGAGTGGACCCCATCCCATAAAACCCATTTACCCACCCCCATCCACGGATGGCTGTAGCATTACCAGGGAAGTCCCGATCTCCTGATGACAGGGTCAACACTTAGGTGTTTACTAGTTTTAATAATGAGGATAAATTCCTGATAAATTTAGGAAACTACTTTCTTCACTGTGAATATCAATATCAATAATGTAGGACAGCATTATAGGGCAATTGTTATATTGTAATATTCAGAGAAAAAAGTCGACATTCAAGTGCCATTAATACCAGGGAAGGTCACAATATTGTGGCCAAAGGCTTTACAAAGGGAAGGCAGCACCTCCTCGTGTTAAATGAGGGGCGTTGAGTTGGTGGAGTCATACTTCCATATCAATTTCACCCAGAAAGAGTGACCGCACTCGGAGCAAACCGTCTGTCTGTGTTGTCGAAGGAGAATCACAAACAGGGTCGTCTACGCAGCTATTAGGGCTACATCCCTGCACCATTCAAAGAGGGCATGAAGATTCACAGGCGCTGAGAATGATAATCAAAATGATCCACAAAGAGACAGGAGTGAGTGGAACTCTGGTGCCAGTACAGCAACCAAGACCCCAATGGGTTATGGCAGCCCCCCTACTTTAAAAGTTTAAAAGTTACCCCACTTTATCCTCCAAATATTATGACTTTATTCTCAAAATATTACGACTTTATTCTCGAAATATTATGACATTCTCAAAATATTATGACTTTATTCTCAAAAATATTACAGCTTTATTCTCTAAATATTACGACTTTATTCTAAAAAATATTATGGCTTTATTCTTGAAATATTATGACTTGTTTTCTTGAAATATTACAAATTTATTCTCAAAATATTACGCCTTTATTCTAAAAATATTCTGTCTTTATTCTCGAAATATTCTGACTTAATTCTTGAAATATTATGACATTTTTCTCCAAATAGGACAACTTTATTCTCAAAGTATACTATTTATATTTTGATTAACAGTGGCCCTAAAATGCCATCGATAGAATGTGATTTTTTTGTGTGTGTAACATTAACATGTATATATTACAACCCCAATTCCAATGAAGTTGGGACGTTGTGTAAAACATAAAAACAGAATATGATGATTTGCAAGTCCTTTTCAACCTATATTCAATTGGATACACCACAAAGACAAGATATTTAATGTTCAAACGGATAAACTTTTTTTTTTGCAAATATTCACTCATTTTGAATTTCATGTCTGCAACACGTTCCAAAGAAGTTGGGACAGGGGCAACAAAAGACTGGGAAAGTTGAGGAATGCTCAAAAAAACATTCCACAGGTGAACAGGTTAATTGGAAACAGGTGAGTGTCAGGATTGGGTATAAAGGGAGCATCCCTGGAAGGCTCAGTCGTTCACAAGCAAGGACCGGGCGAGGTTCACCACTTTGTGAACAACTGTGTGAGCAAATAGTCCAACAGTTTAAGAAGAGCATAAAAAATAAGTAACCATTTTTAGGTTTTCTTTTCTTAATTTCGCTTAAAGTGAGTGAACAAGTAATCACACTATTGTAACATGTTGCTTTGTACACCACAGCCTTCAACGCTGGACAGTACAGTACAGATATAGCATCAGTACAGTAGATGTGTAGTAGAATCTCATGAATTCTCCATGTACAATGTTTTTCCACAACATATTTCCCTTTTCCCTCCTCATTCGTTCTGTTTCTCCATCTCACCCTCTTTCTGCACCCCCCCCCTTTCAGTCTCCTGCTGTCTTGCTGTGTTTCTCTCTCTCTTTCTCACCCACCCATTCTCATTTGTACTAAAGTGACAGGGCGCTTTGTGGAAGTGATGGACAGACGCTTTCACCCATGAGTGATGCATGATGATAGACAGACAGTCACTCTCTCTCTCCCTCTCTGTCTCTCTCACGTACACATACACATATATGCATGCACACACACACTTTTCCTCAGGCTAAGTGATTGGGGATTGTGTGGGCTGTGAAATATGCAGCAGCGGTTTTCAGGAAGAGGCGGCAGCGTCCTCTCTTGCCCCCACTGGACCCATGCTGACTGCACACTGTACATTTACCACTGAATGAACTCTCCTGATGGTCACTGGAGTCCAGTTTCCACTTTTAATGTAAGTCAAGACTGGTTCATTTCAATTTCCTTCCATTTTATTTGTTCTGCACTTTTTGGAACAGACACTGTGTCCCAAAGCAGCTTTCCAGAAATGAGGGTCCGCGCCAGAGAGAGTCTGACAACCCCTGATCAAATTATGTGTGCTGTGAGAGTTCAACTCTCTCGCTACAGAGAAATTTTTCTCCAAATTTCAGTTTAATATGTTAGAAAAAATATATAGAAAACGTACCATAACCCTGGCACATGTATGGCTGCTGTCGGAAACAAAACCTCATATCTCCAAAAAATGGTAACTTTGCAGGAGAAGGAAAAAACCTACTTTACTTTTAATGTAAATCAATGGAACTGGAAGTTTTACCAAGTCATTTTGAGCCGTTTCTTTTAGTCCATTCATCATGAAATTTACACACAATGCAAAGGGCAACAGGCACTTTTAGCATGTCAAAAACTGAAAAATGACCACAATGGAGATACAATACGAGGTTTACTTCCAGCAGCAGCGATATGCTGGATTTGCTGGTCTATGCTGTTTTTGCTCTTAAAGGTAACATAACTTTGCATGAATGCTTTGTTTTATCATTGTTTTCCTGAACTGAGCGAAAAAACTACAAAGACCACCTAAAAAAGTGAGATGCTACCATCATTTACACAAGGTCTTTTAGAAGATCTCAACAAACGCAAAAGATTCTTCACATAGAAGTCCATTAATATCTTCAAACCGAATGTTTTTGATCACAAATGTCATTTCCACACCATCTTGTTTGGTCTAATTTATTAAGCTGTCAGCAGTGTCAGCAGCTAGACTAACTAACTCATTTTAAAATTGTCATTAGACATTATTTTAATGTGGATATTAGTAAATAAAATAACCCAGATGAACTCCGTTTCGCTTATTTTCAAGACTGTTAGATGTTTCAGGCTTCCACTTCTTTTGGCCCAACACTTGTGACTAATTCACTACCACCACCGTTCTCCCTCCAGGTTTGTTGTGCCCGAGTTTTTTATTGCTGGAATGAAGTGGTGCTTAGAGGAGGTTGCTAAACTGAGTACTGAGTGTCATGTCAATCATTATTTCTCAAACGGACAATTACGGTCCATGAGGTGACGTTCATTTAGAACAGGAAGGCTAAATTCATCGGTTGAGCCAGGTAAGAACCTTTTTGTGCATGTATTGTATAAAAATGTATGGTGGCCCAAAAAAGATGGAATGTCTACTGATGGAATGTCTCGCCTTGTGTTCTCTTCAGTGATGAAAACAGGGCAAGCAAATGTTCTTGTGTTGGAGAGCGATGAGGAGACTTAACCTGATGTTCCTTGGTGTTCTGAGCATGAGGACGAGAGAGAGAGAGAATAAAGCCATGATATTTGGGGAAAAAGGTACACTATTTTGAGCATAAACTCAGTTATAATATTTCTCTTTGTTGAATTTTGATTATCATTCTCACTGTCTGGGAAACTTCATGCTCTCTTTGAATGGCAAGGAGGTGTAACCACCGATAGCCGTGTAGACAACCCTGCATTCAGCGAAACAGCCAGACAATTTCCTCCCAGTCCGTCTGGCTCTTTATTCTAGATAAACAGTTTCCTGCTCAGCCGTTTCTTATACTAATAACACTCCGGTGCTGATGTGCCTGGAGACACAGGGAGACTGAGTATTTCTTTATGGGTGAAATCGATATGAAAGTATAACTCCACCAACTTAACGCCCCTCATTTTAACAGGAGGAGGTGCTGCCTTCCCTTTGCAAAGCCTTTGAGCACAATATTCCGACATTTCCTGGCACTTTAAGGTTGTAATTCTACGCCTTTTTTTGGATATATTATGATTTTTTTTTTCCAAAATATTCCGACTTTTATTTTCTCAAAATAGTACAACTTTTTTCTCGAAGTCTGCTACACCGTCGAACATTCAGGCGCTCCTTCTCTGCTCTGTAAATAAACTGTGGAGGTGTTGAAGCGTTAAGTATTTGGAGGTAGTGATGATGACAGTGTGATGTCGGAGAAGGCCTGATATTTGCTGGGCAGTTTGTAGTTCATTTTTGGTCCCTCTGTGACCTCAGTGGTCACTGAGGAATCATGTTATTCAATAAAATTATGGTGGAATCCACTTAACCATTGAATGTGATAAGCCATATTGATAACACTCTGAATGATACAGTAACCAAAAAAAACGTTTGCCAATTTTGACGTTTTGCGGTTTTTGCTGCATAACTGGGTTCATTATCCATTTTCCTTTTCTGCTCAAGCGCTGAGCAACTGTCAAGGGCTCCACACCATTAATGGTGCCATTCTCTGCCACTTTAAGATGCCCCATGTGTTCTTCAGTAGTCATGCAATACCAGCAACAAAGACATGCAATCAAAATGATATCACTATCTCTGTGGCGTGATATCAGCACAACTACCAGCCCCCCCACCCCACCCCACCCCCAATCTCCCCCAATTTCTACCGAGGACTCTCCCTAGGTAGGTGTAGTACTTTTTTAGGTCCACTCTTGTCCAGTTCTTTACTGAATTGCTTTAATACAGGGCTTCATTTGTCCTAAACTGCCCATTTAAGGTCCCCACTTAAGGTCCATCTCAGGCTTTGACAAGGCCACTCCAAAGCCTTTCACAAGTGCTCTGGATTGTCTTGCTGCATGACCCGATTACGTTTGAGCTCCAGTTTACAGACTGATGACCTGACATTCTCCTGCAGGATTTTCTGGTGAACAGCGAAATTGATTCGAATTCTGAGGTAAGCGAGACCTGCAGTTTCTAAGATATTTGCTTGAAAATTCTTTTGAGTTGTTGCCGTGTTCTTGGAGGAATTTTTGGTAGGCCGGCCACTTCTGGGAAGATTCACCACTGCTCCAAGTTTAATCCATTTGGAGATAATAGCCTTCACTGTTGCTGGCTGGTGTCCCAGAGCCTTGGAAATGGCTTTGTAACCCTTTCTAGTCTGATATATTTCACTAACTTTCTTGCTCATCTCTTTCAGAACTTCTTTTGATAGTAGTATAGAGTGCTGCTTGTAGACATTTTAGCCCGATGGGAACCGTCAGGGCCCTCTATGCCCTCAGAGAGGGCCGATATATTCTAAATATATAAATATATTTAAAAATTGAGCAGTTTTTGTTTTGTCTGATCATATTTTGTCAATCAACATCTAAACAGATACAAATCTAAGCAAATAAATCCTTTGTCTCCCTATCAGAATTTTGCCGTAGGAGCTGTTGCTGGAAAGAATGGTGGTGATTGGTTGTCCAGCTATACATTTACAGAGGGTCAAGCAATAGTAATTCAATGAAAGACCAATTTCAAATGACAGTAAAACTAAATCATTATATCTTCTCTCTACAGTGGGTGGGTTTTGTTATTGGTAACGTTATGACAAGTTCCACCCACTGTGGAGACTCAGCACTGCAGTCACACTGATGTGGCGGTGGTGTGTTTGTGTGTGTTGTGCTGATACGAGTGGATCAGACACAGCAGTGCTGCTGGAGTTTTTAAACACTATGTCCACTTTTTGTCCACTCTAATAGACACTCTTACCTTGTCAGTTGCAATAGATGATAGCTCAGTCAGAGATGATAGCTCATCTGCTGCTGCCCAGTTTGTGTTGGTCATCCTCTTGTCCTTCATCAGTGGTCACAGGACACTGCCCTCAGGACGCTGTTGGCTGGATTTTTCTGGTTTGTGGACAATTCTCAGTCCAGCAGCACTGCTGTGTCTGATCCACTCAAACCAGCGCAACATACATTAACACACCACCACCACATCAGTGATGCTGCAGTGCTGAGAATGATCCACCACTCAAATAATACCTGCTCTATGAGGGTCCATGGGGGTCCTGACCACTGAAGAACAGGGTAAAAGGGTATGCAGAGAAACAGATGGACTACAGTCTATCAGTCGAATGCCTTCAATGGTTTTTTTCCCATATTATTGACAACTATGAAAGTAGCATGCCCCCACTCACCTCCTAAATGCCAATTTAACCCCTGACTGCACTGGATTGTGGGATTATTACACTGTGTTATTGCACTGAGCTTTCCATGCATATTTCATCCGCATTACTGAAACTATCCGTCATAATACCCCCTCACCACTCTGTGTAAATCTGTAAAAAACACCATGAATCTACTTTTGAGTGCCCTGGAATGAATTAATAGTAACGGGGGAGGTGGTGAAGGACCAAGTCTATAAGTACACCACAACACATGTCAGATGGGCAACAGAGTTACAGTATTTGCTTAAAATGTAGATATTCACTGCATTATTATGTAGTCAACGTGCCCATTAATGTTGAACGCTATGTCATAGGAGTGAATTTCAAGCAATGCCCTGCGTTTATTTTCAGTCTCTTCAATTCACAAAGTAGTTCTCCCTTTAGTAGATCACTAGCACCAATCTGAATGCCACATTAATTAGCCACTTTCCCTTTATTAGCATGCAGCTTTCAAGGAGCAAACAAGGGCCCAATGGAGGATAAAACAGGGAAAAGATTAGCGATGTGATGGCAGGTGTGAATAATTCCATATCTTAACACTTCATCAAATAAATTTGCTGCCATGAGGTCTTTAGAAGTAGTTACTACCAACCTAGCACACCCACTGTACTACTTAAAAATTCTGGACACACCTACTCTTTTAAAGATTTTTCTTTATTTGCAGCAGTTTTTACATAATCCACAATGCTCTGCCAAATATGACTGAAGTGGAACTGAAGAATAAGTATATGTCCACATACACTATATTTCCAAAAGTATTCACTCACCCATCCAAATAGTTGAATTCAGGTGTTCCAATCACTTCCATGGCCACAGGTGTATAAAGCCGAGCACCTAGGCCTGCAGACTGCTTCTACAAACATTAGTGAAAGAATGGGTCGCTCTCAGGAGCTCAGTGAATTCCAGCGTGGTACCGTGATCGGGCGCCACCTGTGCAACAAGTCCAGTCATGAAATTTCCTCACTACTAAATATTCCACAGTCAACTGTCAGTGGTATTATAACAAAGTGGAAGTGATTGGGAACGACAGCAACTCAGCCTTGAAGTAATCGGACGTAAAATGACAGAGTGGGGTCAGCAGATGCTGAGGTGCGTAGTGAGCAGAGGTCGCCAACTTTCTGCAGAGTCAATCGCTACAGACCTCTAAATTCATGTGGCCTTCAGATCAGCTCAAGAACAGCACAGAGAGCTTCATGGAATGGGTTTCCATGGCTGAGCAGCTGCATCCAAGCCTTACATCACCAAGCTTAATGCAAAGCATCGAATGCAGTGGTGTAAAGCGCCACCACTGGACTCTGGCAAGACGATGGATGACTCTGGGTTTGGTGGTTGCCAGGAGATGGTACTTGTCTGGTTACATTGTGCCAAGTGTAAAGTTTGGTGGAGGGGGGATTATGGTGTGGGGTGGTTTTTAAGGAGTTGGGCTCGGCCCCTTATTTCCAGTGAAAGGAAATCTTAATACTTCAGCAGAAAAAGATATTTTGAAGAATTTTATGCTCCCAACTTTGTGGGAACAATTTGGGGATGGTCTCTTCCTGTTCCATCATGACTGCATACCAGTGCACCAAACAAGGTCCATAAAGACATGGATGAGCAAGTTTGGTGGGGAAAAAACTTGACTGGCCTTCAGAGTCCTGACCTCAACCCAATAGAACACCTTTGGGATGAATTAGAGTGGAGACTGCGAGCCAGGCCTTCTCGTCCAGCATCATTGTCTGACCTCACAAATGCGCTTCTGCAAGAACGGTCAAAAATTTCCATTAGTACACTCCTAAACCTTGTGGAAAGCCTTCCCAGAAGAGCTGAAGCTGTTATAGCTGCAAAGGGTGGGCCAACATCATATTAAACCCTATGGATTAAGAATGGGATCTCACTCAAGTTCATATGTGTGTGAAGACAGATGAGCGAATCCTTTTGGCAATATAGTGTATCTATAGTGGGATCATCCTGTTGCTCCCAGGGTCCAATGTTCCCAGATTTCTTTCCTTGTTCAGTGAAATTTCTAGCAAGCATCTGTTACATCTGCTGATGCAAGACTGACTTTACTATCTTGGTAGGAAGCTAAGGGCTAGCAGCTACACTCTGACCCAATACAAAAAAATAGATTTGCTCAGCTGGCCACTGTCCACTGCTTGACCTTGAATGTCACATAACTATGGCCATAGGAACCCTTTTATAGGTTTCCTTAATGTATCATTAAGGAACATAAATTCTAAAGACAAAGATCTGCAGGAACGTAGAGCTCTGGGAGTCTAGGTGCATTTCCTATAGATGCTAATTGAGTAAAGCTATCTTTGAAATAAGCTCAGAGAAATGAAAATAGCTAATTTATTGTACTTAAGTACATTCAACTGCATACATGTAACTAGCACTATCTTCCCTTGGACTATTGGCCACCTATAACAAGCTACACTAAACTGAAAGCTAATGCTAGCTGGTTAAATGTCTAACATTTGGTTATCAAAGCTAGAAGAATAGGTAGCAAATTCAAATCCAATCAACTGCTGTTCATAAATCTACTCACAAAAATAGAATGGATGGATATAAAAGGAAAGGCCTAGTCTTCTATGAACAAGGATGGTTCTAGGTCTGAATTTTGACCCAAAATGCATTGGTAAATAGTTCCACTGTTCATGAACAATGATCCTGAATGAGCATTTGCAAGGATTTTAGGCATTCCACCGGCTATAGTGCTTTATAGGAAAGTAACAGTAAACAATGGCTGATGTTCTTGGCAATTGACCATTATCACCACCACTGCCCAGTCCCGACAAGAAACCAAATGTAAAGAAGTTACATATATAAAAGCATAACAAGAGCTAACATTGACATTGCTGTCCACCACTGGAGACAGCTCTTAGCAAGTAAAGGGATAAAGATTGATGCTGAACTTTAAACATTTTATCTAAGCCAGGGGTCGGCAACATGCAGCTCTTTTACTGCCCTGTTGTGCCTCCACAGCAGAATCGGATTTGTAGGTGAAAACAAAATAATCCTCCTCCGTAAAATAAAGCCCTGCTGACCGTTCAACACAGTTTAACAATGAATGGTCTTAAACTCTGGATTTTATGTTAGAGTTAATGTAGCACTGCTAATTCTCCCTTGAAGGTTGGCGATACTGCTGATTAACAAAGGAACGCAGACAACAGTCTCACCTAGCTAGTAGCTAACTGCATGGCAAAGAGAAAGATTTAAGACGAACATGGATAATTTGGAGATCAATGGACTTATTTGAATTCATAATCACTCCAGCTGCTTTCCTGATGCATTTAATCTATGGCAAGAAACTGTCAAACACGAAAGAGGCTGAAGTCAGCTTCTCATTTGAATTTTTCCATTCCACCTTAAATGGTGCTGCAGTTAGGTGCCGTTTAAGGTGGAACTGAAAAAGTAGACTTCGTAAAAAAATCAAACATCCAGAGACATTTGACAAGAAATTCTTTTACTTTTGAGAAAAATGTTTCCTGCTGGAGATGTGAGAAAAGCTAAGCCAAAGCTTAAAACAGAGCAAAGTAAGTGTGTTTTTGTTTATATTACATTTTTAGCATATACCAGCATATTAGCACATACTGAGACATATTTATAGCCAATATGGTACAACATTACTTCTATAATATGAACATAAATTGTGCCTCCCTAGGTGGTTTGATTTTTGTTGAAAGGACGAAATGGCTCTTCTTAACGTTTGCCTTCCCCTGGTCTAGACTGGTAGGGAGTGGTGGGAGAATGAAGAGGGAGGAAGAGGGACTGTGCATTTCCTTGTTTCTCACAATTGAGGTGAACACCACAACTTCCTGCTGATCTGTTGCCTCTTGTTTGTTTGTGGAATATGAATTCGACAGGTCGCATCATCTTATATACTGCTATAAGAAATGGCAGTTAAGGGGAAGAGTGGAAGTAAAGAAAAGGTCTGGAAGACCAAGAAAACTCTCAGATAGAACCAAACCCTCATATGTCTTTAAAAGACCTGCGAGAAGGTTTAGCTGCCATAGAAGTGGAGGGACACTGTTACACTGTCCGGTGTTGCTTGCACAAAGATGTCTTGCATCTAAGAATCATCAGAAGGCAACCTTCCCTGTGACCTCATCAGAACAGTCAACAATCTGAAGTGCGCAAAACATCTAGATAAACCAGAAGCATTATGAAGGCCAGTGCTGTGATCTGATTAATTCTAGATTGAACTATTAGGCCACAATCACCAAAGGTATGTTTGGAGAAAAGAGCAGCAGCATTTGATGAACGGAACACCTTGCCAAGTGTTAAGCATGACAGTGAATCTGTCATGCTTTGGAGTTGTGTAGCAGCCAGTGGCACAAGAAACACTGCACAAGTAGGTGGAAGAATGGATTCCACTAAAAATCAGCAAATTCTGGAAGAACATGATGGTCAAGAAAACGGATTGGCTTCGACAACAGAACAATGACACAAAACAACAGCTTAGAATCCACCATGAACCACTTCAAGAAGTGCAAGCTGAACCTTTTCATATTCCCTGATTTGAATATCATTAAAAAATTGTGGGAAAGTGTCAAACATGTTGCGTGCATGCAGGATAGCCCAAGAACATCCCCTTAAACAGGAACAGAAAACCTCTAGCTCTCTATAAAAAGTGTTTGCAAGCTGTGATATCTGTCTAAAAGGGTGTGGATAAGTAACTTTTGCACATGCCACAGACATGGCCAAGTAAAATGATCTTAAATCTAGGCAACGTATTTAATATTTCACCTGGGGAGATGATTGTCAGCTTATTGTAAGATTATTTAAATTATTTCCAAACACGTTTTACTTGTTTCAGGTCATTTTCTTAAGTATAATCTCACTAAGTTGCCCGATTATTTTGCTTGTTTTGGGAAATGTGATTGAGAACAGTAAGACAAAGGATTTGACACTATAGTGAGATGATTTTACTTTATAAAATGACTTGCAACAAGTAAAAATCTCTAAAGAAAAAGCTACATAATCTTATAATAAGTGCATAGTCATTTTAGAATAAGACAGATATATGAACTAGAATTAAGATCATTTCACTTGACAAGATGCTCTTATTCTTTATTAATCGAATCATTTCCCTTCAACAAAACACAACTGCTAAACTTTTTTGCATACAACTGTATATGTTTGCCATTTCACCCACCCCTGACTTCTACTTTACTATGAAATGCCCCCCCCCCCCTCAGTAATGTGGGTCTTCCGCAACTGCAGGATTTCCGAAGTAAATAATCTCCCTCACTTCAGCCAAACCTGGGCGGAGACTGATTAGCTTACAGTTCCATATGGAAGGCCGTCAGACAAAGTGGAACTCATTTGCTGTGGCTGTAATTGAAGTGAATGTGCGCTAACAGAATGCAGTAGAGCTCAGCAGTAAATGAGCTGCTGCAGAATTCATTTGGGCCCTGCCTACAGAGTTCAGCCGAACCCATCTGAGGTCATCCGTGTGGGCTCCGAGAAACACAGTAGGAGTCAATCTAACACTTCTGTTCTTTGCATGACTGATGAGGAGAGCTGGTTATGTATGCATGTATGTTTGCATTTATTTGTTTATATATTTATGCGAAAGCAATGGCTGGCAAATGCCCTTGATGAGCATGTAAATAATAGGGAAAAATGACCTGCACTTTACATTTCGCACCCATTTATTTTATTTATTTATTTATTTCCAAATGCTTGTGTCCATGGCAGCCCTCTCAGTTTTGCTCGGCCCCAACTCCTGTGTGTTTTAAGGAGCTATAATTCTTACACTTTAATTCTTATGTTCTCAGTCTTCTTCACACTATCTCACAAATGTAGCCATTATGACGTCATGCTGACGTTTATTCGCTGACGTTATTTCGTCTATGATTCGTTTGACTACACTGCAAAATGAGCATCTTTTTAAGAGAGACTATCTTAATTCCAGTTGATATATTTAATATTTCTTATTTTGATGTGGTTATATATTATCTTATTATAATATTATTTGGCTCTTATTTATTTAGCATTTTTTACTGGTTTAAGTCATTGTAGGTGTCACGATTGGCTCCTCCCAGTCCGGGCCATGTGCATTTGTTTTGGTCTAGTCCATGTGCTTCTTGTTCTGATCTTATTCCAGCCCCTTGTTTTGTGACTCCACCCCTGATTGTTGCCAACTGTTTTCCACCTGTCCCTCGTTATCCCTGTGTTTTATCATGCCCTTTGTTTTTGCTGGTCTTTGTACTGTTTGATGTTTGTTTGATGTTTGTTGAATGTGTCTATTTTATTCTCATGTTGGGGTCTTTGTTTGAGGTTCTGTGTTGTTTATCATGTCTAACTATCAATGTGTTCTCGTTGGCTCTATGACCCTGGACTGTCTTGACCACGAGCCTGGATTTGCCCATAATGAAGGTCACTTATCTCCGCATATGTGTCCGCCTCCACACTCCCCGTTACATTATGAAATAAAATGATCTCACTATACTGGCAGGTAATGTGTCTGTTTTTGAGCACATTTCTAAAACAAGCAATAGGATCTGCCAATATCTCTCTTTCACCCTCTCTCTCTCTCTCTCTCTCACTCTCTCTCACTCTCTCTCATTCTCTCTCATTCACCCTGTCTCTCTCTGTCATTCTGCCTCTCTGTCATTCACTCTATGTCTCTCTATCATTCTCCCTCTCATTCAACCTGTGTCTCTCTATCATTCTCCCTCTCTCATTCACCCTGTCTCTCTCTCTCTATCTCTCTCTCTCTCTGTCTCTCTCACTCTCTCTCATTCACCTTGTGTCTCTCTGTCATTCTCCCTCTCTCTCATTCAACCTGTTTCTCTCTATCATTCTCCCTCTCTCTCATTCACCCTGTCTCTGTCTCTCTCTCTGTCTCTCTCTCTCTCTCTCTCTGTCTCTCTCTCTCTCTCATTCACCTTGTGTCTCTCTGTCATTCTCCCTCTCTCTCATTCAACCTGTTTCTCTCTATCATTCTCCCTCTCTCTCATTCACCCTGTCTCTCTCTCTCTCTCTCTCTCATTTACCTTGTGTCTCTCTGTCATTCTCCCTCTCTCTCATTCAACCTTTGTCTCTCTATCATTCTCCCTCTCTCATTCACCCTGTCTCTCTCTCTCTCTCTCTCTCTCTCTCTCTCTCTCTCATTTACCTTGTGTCTCTCTGTCATTCTCCCTCTCTCATTCAACCTTTGTCTCTCTATCATTCTCCCTCTCTCATTCAACCTTTGTCTCTCTATCATTCTCCCTCTCTCATTCACCCTGTCTCTCTCTCTCTCTCTCTCTCTCTCTCACTCTCTCTCATTCACCTTGTGTCTCTCTGTCATTCTCCCTCTCTCTCATTCACCCTGTGTCTCTCTATCATTCTCCCTCTCTCTCATTCACCCTGTGTCTCTCTCTCTCTCTCCCTCTCTCTCATTCACTCTGTCTCTCTATCATTCTCCCTCTCTCTCATTCACCCTGTGTCTCTCTATCATTCTCCCTCTCTCTCATTCACCCTGTGTCTCTCTGTCATTCTCCCTCTCTCTCATTCACCCTGTGTCTCTCTATCATTCTCCCTCTCTCTCATTCACCCTGTGTCTCTCTCTATCATTCTCCTTCTCTTTAATTTCTTTCACATGCTCCAACTCTATCTATTTTTCTCATTCTCCATCTCTCTCCCTCTCTCTCTCAATCTTTCTCACTTCTTCATTCTGTCTGTCATTCCCCATTCTCTCTGCTTTTCTTTCTCGCTTTCTACTTCTCTTATTCTATCTCCCCCTCTCTTTCAGTCTGTCCTCTAACTCTCACTCTCATTCTCATGTGCTCTCCACATCCACCCCGCCCCGCTCTCATTCAGTCACCGCTGGCTAAAACGCCACATTAGTGCTACACTTACGTAACTCTTAATTCGCGTTCACACTCTAATGACTCAGCAGGTCGGCTCTTTGCTGGAATAAGAAATGCAGCGCTGCACTGTGGGCTGTGTTTGTTATCAGAGCTGCAGTTCTGTTGTGGTGTAATTACTGCAGATTATGCAGAGGCCGGCCTGCAGGACTTCATTTTTGGGGCTGCTAGCTCATGTGTCACGCTGGCCGCGGGCAAATCGGAACGCAGCATGCGAACAGAGTTATCTGAGGAACATGTTTAATCTCAGATGCCACGCACACAAGCAGCTGACATCCGTCATGCGCCTCGGCACGACACCAGCTCCTGCATCCTCAGCCCTCTGTTCTCTTATCTCTTTCTTTGGTGTCCTATGTACCTCTCTTCTCTCCTCTCCTCTCCTCCTCATCTTACACTCTTAAAAAAGTGGGTCTTCAGGAAACACAATGGTTTCATGTAGCAGTGGGGAACCCTTGGGGCCTTTTAAGCCTTCAGAGAAGGCCTAATGATTTCTGGGAGCTGAAAAATGCATGTCTGTAATAGTTAGTTGACTTTTGTCAAGTAGAATCATGCTTATTTGTTCTCTGCAGGTTTTGCAGTACTACTCTTGTTTAATTGTTAGGTTCTAGATGGAAATAAAAGGGCTAAATTCTTCAAACATTGAGCAGAAAACATGGCCAGACAAGAATAGTTTTTCTCTGTGGTATCTATGTTGATATAGCTACTCGAGCTCTCCTATTGGATAGGACTTCAAGATCTGAAGAGCAGACCTCATGCGTTAGATTAACTATCAGAATAATTATGAAGTGATAGAGGAATCAACCAATTAAGTTCTGAATTTAAGGTGGCACTGCATTTATGGTAGCAACGGAATCCAACAAACCTTGGAGCCCATGAACATCTAAGCATCACTTTAGCAACCATGTAGCAGTGTGGAACCTTTGGGGCCTTTTAGGCCTTCAGAGAAGGCCTAATGATTTCTGGGAGCTAAAAAATGTATGTCTGTAATTTTTTGTTGATTTTTATTCATTAGAATCCTGCTGGTATTTGAACTCTGCAGGTATTACAGTACTGCTGTTGTTTTGTTGTTAGGTTGTAGCTAGAGTGGAAAATTGTGGTATCTAGGCAGATATAGCTAATCGAGCTCTCCTATTGGTTAGGACTTCAAGAGCTGAAGAGAAGCCCCAATGTGTTAAATGAACTATCGGTATAATTATGAAGTGACAAAGGAACCAACCAATTAAGATTTGATGTTTAATTAATGAGAAAAAACATCACTCTAGGACAGGTGTCAGCAACCCAAATGTTAAGAAAAGCCTTTTTGTCCTTCAATAAAAATCAAGGGATCAAGGGAGCCCCAACATTCTATGTCAATTTTACCACCTTGGCTGTAAATGTCTCTGTATGTGATGATGTACTAGTACAGTTCGTTTATCATATAAACGAAAACACACACTCACTTTGCTCTGCTTTAAGCTTTTGCTCTCACATCTCCAGCAGGAAACCTTTCCGCGAAAGTGGACTAGTATCGTATTTCGTCGTAAATCTTTTCTCTTTGTCGTTCCGTTAGCTACTACCGAGGCAAGACTGTTGTCTGCATTGCTATGGTGACATGCAATCTGCACAATTGCCTTCAGGGCTAAAGGGTGAATTAGCAGTTCTACAGTAACTTCAACATTTAAGACCATTTATTGTTATACTGTGTTGAACGATCAGCAGAGCTTTATTTTACTATGAAGGAGGATTATTTTAATTTTACCTACAAATCTGATACTGTGTGGAGCCACAACAGGGCAGGAAAAGAGCCGCATGTTGCCTACCTGTGTTCTAGGCTTTTTGGAAGTCCTAGATACGTCACTGACTGGGAATACAAACAGCTTAATCAGCGGAGTTGTTAGAAATGGAAAACAGCAGCAGCAGCAGCAGCTCTATACCAGAGCGCTCTACTGAAAGATTTGCTAATATGTCTGTCAGAAGCTTCACATGTTTGTGTTTAATCTTGAATAGCTGAAAAATATTCATGTGAATCTCATTAGCTTAGCACTAACAAACTAGTACAATCCTGTAAGGACGCTAGCAGAAGATAGCATTGTTGTAGAGCTGGACTTGACCAAATTTTCACATTTATGGCTTAAATTGAAGGCCTAGCTCTAATAGTCATGGTTCACCACTGATAGTAGAATCATGACAGCATAATAAACCATTTACATACTTTCTTATTATGGGTCTCATTCTAATCAAGCTACAATTGGCTCCACAAAGCTGTGATTATCAGTTGTTATATTGCCTACTGGATTATAAAGACTATATCGCTGCTGTTGGAAAAAAACCTTGTATCTCCGTTTTTGTCACATTTTTCAGTTTTTGACACAATTTGAAAATACATGTTGCTTTTTACATTGTCTGTAAATTTCATGAAGAATGGACCAAATGAAAAGACCCAAAATGACTCAGAAAGAATTCTGGTTCCATTGACTTCCATTAAAAGTAAAATAGGTTTTTTTCCTTTTTTCTGTAAAGTTACCATTTTGGAGATACAAAATGTTCTTCCGAAAACAGCGATTTGTATTTTTGTTATTATAGTCAAGTCTAGCATGTTTATCCTATACATATATAACAGAAAGCCCAAATAGAATTTATTAGTGTCTAAACATTCTAACTACTTATGGCTTCTAGCTGAACTCCCTAGAGCATCATGTAAATGAGATATCCCAGCATTACCCCTGCTTACAGAAGGACATGCAACATTTTCTCATGCAGATCTGTTTTTTCAGTTAAATCAAATGAAAGGATATGGTCTGGCTTATAAATCTGAATGTTAGCACTGTCCTTGGCATCTTGATAATGGAACTGGGTTCATTGTACGGTTTTCACTTTGTCTTTGTCTTTGGCCTGAGTTTATATTTGACAGATTGCACTTCAGTATTAAAGATTTTCTGTCCCTGACAACTGTAGTGTTTAATAGTTTTGCAGACGCCTCCCCTCCTCTGTCCTCCTTTTCTCCCTCTCATCTTCTATCCCTTTCTTCTTCCATCAAACTCACACCATCCAAGCAAATCAACAGATGGCCAAACTGAGCTCAACAGACACATGGAATAGAGACATTCAGATAAAGCACCGTGCACCAGACGGTCAAGCTGATCTTCCACGCAGGGGTCAGGTAGCCCATAACTGGGCAAATGACCATCTCTGCATGTGTACAGATATGTATGGATGTTTTGCTCAGGCTTGACGCTAATGGGGCAAATGGGGAAAGGGTGGCGTTTGACTTTTAAAGGCCGAGATTAATCAAAACCTCAGATGTATTACTGTTAAAAAGATAGGGTGCTGTTACATGTTTGCTATGGTATCTCTGGTGGTTTCTAGGCTGCTGTTACATGTTTGCTATGGTATCTCTGGTGGTTTCTATGCTGCTGTTACATGTTTGCTATGGTATCTCTGGTGGTTTCTAGGCTGCTGTTACATGTTTGCTATGGTATCTCTGGTGGTTTCTATGCTGCTGTTACATGTTTGCTATGGTATCTCTGGTGGTTTCTAGGCTGCTGTTACATGTTTGCTATGGCATCTCTGGTGGTTCCTAGGCTGCTGTTACATGTTTGCTATGGTATCTCTGGTGGTTTCTAGGCTGCTGTTACATGTTTGCTATGGCATCTCTGGTGGTTTCTAGGCTGCTGTTACATGTTTGCTATGGTATCTCTGGTGGTTTCTAGGGTGCTCTTATGTGTTTGCTATGGTATCTCTGGTGGTTTCTAGGCTGCTGTTACATGTTTGCTATGGTATCTCTGGTGGTTTCTAGGGTGCTGTTACATGTTTGCTATGGTATCTCTGGTGGTTTCTAGGCTGCTGTTACATGTTTGCTATGGTATCTCTGGTGGTTTCTATGCTGCTGTTACATGTTTGCTATGGTATCTCTGGTGGTTTCTAGGCTGCTGTTACATGTTTGCTATGGCATCTCTGGTGGTTCCTAGGCTGCTGTTACATGTTTGCTATGGTATCTCTGGTGGTTTATAGGCTGCTGTTACATGTTTGCTATGGCATCTCTGGTGGTTTCTAGGCTGCTGTTACATGTTTGCTATGGTATCTCTGGTGGTTTCTAGGGTGCTCTTATGTGTTTGCTATGGCATCTCTGGTGGTTTCTAGGCTGCTGTTACATGTTTGCTATGGTATCTCTGGTGGTTTCTAGGCTGCTGTTACATGTTTGCTATGGCATCTCTGGTGGTTTCTAGGCTGCTGTTATGTGTTTGCTATGTTATCTCTGGTGGTTTCTAGGCTGCTGTTACATGTTTGCTATGGTATCTCTGGTGGTTTCTATGCTGCTGTTACAGGTAGCCCATAACTGGGCAAATGACCATCTCTGCATGTGTACAGATATGTATGGATGTTTTGCTCAGGCTTGACGCTAATGGGGCAAATGGGGAAAGGGTGGCGTTTGACTTTTAAAGGCCGAGATTAATCAAAACCTCAGATGTATTACTGTTAAAAAGATAGGGTGCTGTTACATGTTTGCTATGGTATCTCTGGTGGTTTCTAGGCTGCTGTTACATGTTTGCTATGGTATCTCTGGTGGTTTCTATGCTGCTGTTACATGTTTGCTATGGTATCTCTGGTGGTTTCTAGGCTGCTGTTACATGTTTGCTATGGTATCTCTGGTGGTTTCTATGCTGCTGTTACATGTTTGCTATGGTATCTCTGGTGGTTTCTAGGCTGCTGTTACATGTTTGCTATGGCATCTCTGGTGGTTCCTAGGCTGCTGTTACATGTTTGCTATGGTATCTCTGGTGGTTTCTAGGCTGCTGTTACATGTTTGCTATGGCATCTCTGGTGGTTTCTAGGCTGCTGTTACATGTTTGCTATGGTATCTCTGGTGGTTTCTAGGGTGCTGTTACGTGTTTGCTATGGTATCTCTGGTGGTTTCTAGGGTGCTGTTACATGTTTGCTATGGTATCTCTGGTGGTTTCTAGGCTGCTGTTACATGTTTGCTATGGTATCTCTGGTGGTTTCTATGCTGCTGTTACATGTTTGCTATGGTATCTCTGGTGGTTTCTAGGCTGCTGTTACATGTTTGCTATGGCATCTCTGGTGGTTCCTAGGCTGCTGTTACATGTTTGCTATGGTATCTCTGGTGGTTTATAGGCTGCTGTTACATGTTTGCTATGGCATCTCTGGTGGTTTCTAGGCTGCTGTTACATGTTTGCTATGGTATCTCTGGTGGTTTCTAGGGTGCTCTTATGTGTTTGCTATGGCATCTCTGGTGGTTTCTAGGCTGCTGTTACATGTTTGCTATGGTATCTCTGGTGGTTTCTAGGCTGCTGTTACATGTTTGCTATGGCATCTCTGGTGGTTTCTAGGCTGCTGTTATGTGTTTGCTATGTTATCTCTGGTGGTTTCTAGGCTGCTGTTACATGTTTGCTATGGCATCTCTGGTGGTTCCTAGGCTGCTGTTACATGTTTGCTATGGTATCTCTGGTGGTTTCTAGGCTGCTGTTACATGTTTGCTATGGCATCTCTGGTAGTTTCTAGGCTGCTGTTACATGTTTGCTATGGTATCTCTGGTGGTTCCTAGGCTGCTGTTACATGTTTGCTATGGTATCTCTGGTGGTTTCTAGGCTGCTGTTACATGTTTGCTATGGCATCTCTGGTAGTTTCTAGGCTGCTGTTACATGTTTGCTATGGTATCTCTGGTGGTTTCTAAGGTGCTGTTACATGTTTGCTATGGCATCTCTGGTAGTTTCTAGGCTGCTGTTACATGTTTGCTATGGTATCTCTGGTGGTTTCTAGGGTGCTCTTATGTGTTTGCTATGGCATCTCTGGTGATTTCTAAGGTGCTGTTACATGTTTGCTATGGCATCTCTGGTGGTTTCTAGGCTGCTGTTACATGTTTGCTATGGTATCTCTGGTGGTTTCTATGCTGCTGTTACATGTTTGCTATGGCATCTCTGGTGGTTTCTATGCTGCTGTTACATGTTTGCTATGGCATCTCTGGTGGTTTCTAAGGTGCTGTTACATGTTTGCTATGGCATCTCTGGTGGTTTCTAAGGTGCTGTTACATGTTTGCTATGGTATCTCTGGTGGTTTCTAGGCTGCTGTTACATGTTTGCTATGGTATCTCTGGTGGTTTCTAGGCTGCTGTTACATGTTTGCTATGGTATCTCTGGTGGTTTCTAGGCTGCTGTTACATGTTTGCTATGTTATCTCTGGTGGTTTCTATGCTGCTGTTACATGTTTGCTATGGCATCTCTGGTGGTTTCTAGGCTGCTGTTACATGTTTGCTATGGTATCTCTGGTGGTTTCTAGGCTGCTGTTACATGTTTGCTATGGTATCTCTGGTGGTTTCTAGGCTGCTGTTACATGTTTGCTATGGTATCTCTGGTGGTTTCTAGGCTGCTGTTACATGTTTGCTATGGCATCTCTGGTGGTTTCTAGGGTGCTGTTACATGTTTGCTATGGCATCTCTGGTGGTTTTTAGGCTGCTGTTATGTGTTTGCTATGGTATCTCTGGTGGTTTCTAGGGTGCTGTTACATGTTTGCTATGGTATCTCTGGTGGTTTCTAGGGTGCTGTTACATGTTTGCTATGGCATCTCTGGTGGTTTTTAGGCTGCTGTTATGTCTTTGCTATGGTATCGCTGGTGGTTTCTAGGCTGCTGTTATGTGTTTGCTATGGTATCTCTGGTAGTTTCTAGGCTGCTGTTACATGTTTGCTATGGTATCTCTGGTGGTTTTTAGGCTGCTGTTACATGTTTGCTATGGTATCTCTGGTGGTTCCTAGGCTGCTGTTACATGTTTGCTATGTTATCTCTGGTGGTTCCTAGGCTGCTGTTACATGTTTGCTATGGTATCTCTGGTGGTTTTTAGGCTGCTGTTACATGTTTGCTATGGCATCTCTGGTGGTTTCTAGGCTGCTGTTACATGTTTGCTATGGTATCTCTGGTGGTTTCTAGGCTGCTGTTACGTGTTTGCTATGGTATCTCTGGTGGTTTCTAGGGTGTTGCTAAGCCCAGTGTCATAGACAGAAATAATGTTTCTGTTCTCATCTCAAATACAGGAAATGTTTACTTGTTTGTTTGGGTCCGTTACCCTGACATAAATAAATATATACATTTCTCAAAATATTTCATATTTTAGTTGCTTAATTCCAATGTTCAGCATTCATTTAAATCACAAAAATACAATATTATTCCCAAATTAATAGTGCATCATCAACTGTTACCACTAATCAAGGCATGATTTACTGCAATTAGTAAAATTGTAAAGATTATTGGACATTAAAATTGTTCCTAAATTTGCATATTGGTTTGGTCTTGGAGATGGTGATTGTCTATCATTGCCAGTTGCTATGTTTATTTTTGTGTTTTTTGATGACAAAACAACAAAAGAAAACAAATACAAAACTGAGTTCTGCAGCAACACATAGTAATAAGTGTGGTGACATACCTCTTCAATACAGCTAGAATACCTGAGAAAATAATGTCTAGGATACTGGACATTTGACATGAGGAGGATAAACGACGTATGACAATTTGTTAAATTTCACCAAAAGCACATCTAATGTAAAGCACTGATTAGCTGAACCAGGTACTGGATTGTAACCACAAAATGGTGATGCACACTCACAGATGCAAAATCCCAATTTACACTGACCAGGCATAACACTATGACCACCTCCTTGTTTCTACATTCATTGTCCATTTTATCAGCTCCACTTACTGTATAGCTGCACTTTGTAGTTCTACAGTTACAGACTGTAGTCCATCTGTTTCTCTGATACTTTGTTACCCCCTTTTACCCTGTTCTTCAGTGGTCAGGACCCCCATGGACCCTCCCAGAGCAGGTACTATTTGACATGGTGGTGGTGTGTTAGTGTGTGTTGTGCTGGTCTCAGTGGATCAGACACAGCAGTGCTGCTGGAGCTTTTAAACACCTCAGTGTCACTGCGGGACTGAGAACAGTCCACCAACCAAAATGATCCAGCCTGTGGGCAGTGTCCTGTGACCACAGCAGCAGATGAGCTGTCGTCTCTGACTTTACATCTACAAGGTGGACTAACAAGGTAGGAGTGTCTAATAGAGTGGACAGTGAGTGGACACAGTGATTAAAAACTCCAGCAGCACTGCTGTGTCTGATCCACTTGTACCAGCAAAACACACACTAACACACCACCACCAAGTCAGTGGTGTTACGGCGTAACAGTAGTCCACCTGTTTCTCTGCATACTTTATTAGCAGAGAAGCAGATGGACTACAGTCTGTAACTGTAGAACTACAAAGTGCAGCTATACAGTAAGTGGAGCTGATAAAATGGACAATGACGTAACCTGATTGGTGTATACCTTTATAAAATAGATTTATTTCTATTTGCCCTAAAGTTAGTATTTGTCAGCTCATAAACACAGTTCTAAACATAATTGGCTGCATACTGTAGCTAATAAGCGGGAAAAGCAGTACATGTCGAGCATGCTGGCTCTCTGTTAGTGTTGGTGCACACCTGGAAACACTGGATTTGATTCAGATGACAGGCTGTGATGATTATTTACAGCTGGCACAAATTGGGGTAGCAGTGGTTGTGCTGTGTGGTTCCCGCGGTTCTGTCAATTGCTTGTATGTGCTGAGCTCACCTGTTTGTGCGCGTGGTCATAAGAGTTGATGTGGTTGTCGAACTCCTGGTGCTTCTGATACTGCTTGTCACAGAGCTCGCAGTAGAAGTTCGCCTTCAGGTCCTCTAGAGCCTTCGCTATGGCTTTCTCCTTTTCAGCATAGTCCTGCAGAAGCAGGGAGATGGGGAGAGAGAGAGAGAGAGAGAGAGAGAGAGAGAGAGAAATTTGTCTTGACTCTTATTTTTCTTTGATCGCTACTAACCCTGTAAATAACGTAATATCTAGTTTTCCATTATAATCTGTAATTTAATCTTTTTCTTATGTATTTCATTACACTCATGCCAATAAAGCACTGCTTAACTTGGAGAGAGAGAGAGAGAGAGAGAGAGAGAGGGAGAGTTGCTATTATCGATTTGTTAATTGCAGTTTAGTCCTATTGTTCACTCATTGCTTTGACAATTGCAGGCATGCCAAGTAGTTAGTCGTGGTATTGATTATATTGAAAATACAAAAACTGTTGGCAATGAATCAAGTTATCGATTTGTTGGCTTCACATCGGAGCATCCCATTTACATCAGGTGACTGAAGAAGTGGAGACTGCAGTACAGGGTTATGCACCACCCAAAAAAACAAAACAAAACAAAACTGTGAAACCACTTCAGTACGCATGTATACAAGAGATTCTACACTGCGTGTACGGCAGAAACTCGGCACAGTGACACACCGATATCTTAATGAAAAACACACAAAAAAAAAACGAGCACACTACTATCCAATTTTCTGGTCGTCATTGGTGTTCCACATAAGAAAGGTAACACCGGAGACATTCTTCAGAGCATCAAACCACGTGTTTCAGTCATGGAACATCCACTAAAATATGTTATTTAATCCATTTGTCGTCTATTTTTTCACAATTACCTAAGACTTAGTTCAGATTGCCAGCCCAAACCTGACTTTTGGTTCATCCAGATTGTATCCGGATTGATTTTTGTTAGTCTAGACAGCAAAAAAACACATTAAGTGTTTCTAAATTGGATCCAAACCATATTTGGAGGTGGCTTGACATAGATCCAATCGGATTTTTACAAATGCGTCTCAGTCTGGAAGCTCTGGTCGCTCAAATTGGATTTCAAAGTGTCTTCTGCATCACGTGCAATGCAACAATCAACAGCTATGTCAAATCCAAAGTGATGGAAGTGCTGGGATGCAAAAAGAGTGACAAAAATTTGTGCTTATGCCAAAGAATTTTGACGAGTTTGGAGGTCGAGATGATGGACCTCCGTCTCTCTTGCATCCACCTTTGAAATCTGTATCACCACGGTAGCTACATAGTTACTGGCACCTACATCGTTACCACAGCAACCCATGCAGATAGACTGATGATGTCTTGACACACAAATCCAATCTGATCACTTGCCAAATAACAGTGCAGACAGTCATGTCAAAGAATCTGAATTGAGTAACATCTGATTTGCCTGTAGTCGGAATGACATACGAATGGTTCCACATCTAATTCTGGAAATAATGAGATGCAAGGATGCAGGCGCAATTGATGAATCAGCATAATTGCGTGAAAACAAGCGCCTTGTTTAAATATAATTTGCAATGGACACTCCTCCATCTGCCCTCATTTACACATAATTTGCATGAAGCACAACCTAATTCATGCAGACGTTTTGATTGTGAGCCAATAAAACAAAGTCTGGGGTCATGCTGGAGGTACACTGCTCCCCCTACTGGCCAGAACTTAAGTTGTTATACATTGTTAAAATTACAACAATGCAAAAGGATTGATGTATTTTAAGGAAATAGATATTTACTTTAAGTCTTTTAATGGCAGCATTTTATATATCAGTGTGCACATAAAAAGTGCTTCAACTCTAGCACAATTTTTACTAGAATTATCTCAATATAGTTAGTTTTATCATGGTTATTTTTGGCTATTGTTGATATTTTTGATTTGACAATAGCTATACACAGCTTTGAGAAACGAGGGCCCTTTTGTTCGTGGAGTCTTGTAGAGATCAAATGTTCCCAAGATGGATAAATATATAATAATATAACATAACAGAAGCTGCTTCAGCATCTGCCCATTGACTTCTATTGTGCCTGAGTTTTGACTGATTAGTTTTGGTGTGTTTTCTGTTTCTTTCTAAGGGAAATTTGTTGAAACGATCGTCCTTGGTAATCAGTCATATGCTACAGATGAAGCAGGTAGATATGAGTCTGAAAAACACTGGAGTTTTCCTTTAAAGTTACCGGTTGGTATGCAGGCTTTCCTCACAAAGGCAGGAATACAGTCCTGTGTGTAAGTGTGAGAGAGCGATAGAGAGTGAGAGAGGTGTGGAATGAGTAGGAGAGAGGCAACGTGGGTGTTGTGCTTGCCTAAAGAGAATAGCATATGCTGTGGCTGCTGATGCTGAGATTTATTCCCTCTTCCTTCTGTGAGAAATTCAAAGGCAAACTTTCCCATAGTAACAAAGCTAATGCCAAATTCTTTCTGAAATGAACTGAGCTGAAGGATAATGAAGAACGACAAATTACTCAATTTAAAGATAATGAAAAATGACAAATTTCTCTTGGACAGGGTCACACTTCATCCTCAGCTGCAAAGGAAATGGCAACATGTCCACGCCTGAGGAACCGTGGAAGATTTCTGTTCCACTTCTGCTTCGTTTTAACTTTGTGCCATTAATGGAAGCTGGCATAAAAGTTTTTATTTAACCCTGTACTCTTGTGGACGACTGGTCAGGGAGCAACATAGCGTACATCAGGGGTTCTCAGCCTTTTCTACCCAAGGACCACCTGTTTATTCTTAAATGCAAAGAATAGTGGCCAACAGAGAAACTACAGTCCATCCATTTTCTAAGCTGCTTCTCCCTCAGGGTAGCGGGGGGGTTCTGGAGCCTATCCCAGCGGTCATCGGGCAGAAGGCAGGATACACCCTGGACAGGTCGCCAGTGCATTGCAGGGCAGACAGACAGACAGTCATGCGCTCACTCACACCCAGGGGCAATTTAGCATGTCCAATTGGCCTGACTGTGGGAACCTGGAGGAAACCCACACAGACACAGGGAGAACATGCAAACTCCACACAGAAAGGACAACAGTCACCCGGTCGGGGATTCAAACCCAGGCCCTCCTTGCTGGGAGGCGACAGTGCTACCCACCGCGCCACTGTGCCACCCCAGAAACTACAATCAACTTTTTAAATACAATTTTCTGAAATTGAAAAGTGCTGAAGCTGAAAACCTAAACATCAGATCGTCCAATTTTGGCTCAGTCACAGTTAAAAATATATTTGCAGAGATGTTAAAAAAGGAGAAAGAAGTATGATGTAGATTTGGACTGTGCTTTTGGGCTGCAATACATCATGTTTTCACTGAAAAGACTCCTTTGCCTGGTATTTGGTTTTAAGGCTATTTGTGATTAATTTGAAATAGCCAAACGTCACTCCACTCATCAGGCTTTCGGATTGATGTCTTCGTGAGTGCTTCATCAATTTGAGTTTGAGCACTCACGTTGCTAATGTTTGGCCAAAAATACTTTTCGATCCATAAGGCAAAATCAAACGCATATCAAATCACGAAGATTTTACACAATCAATTTACGTGAGGCTTTACTGTAAGAAGTGTGCAAAGCCAGAGAAACACAATAACCAATCTGAAGGAGCATCCAGAGAATAGTGAAGATAAGGCAAAGGCAAAACCGAAAGGCAAAAACACAACAACCAAACTCAGACAGGGCACAGACAAAAATGTAGTTGAAACCACAAAAAAAGGGTCAAGATACACAGTAGGCAATCACAATGAAAAGGCTCGGCATGCCCTGAAAAACAGTGGCAATACTTTCCAAAAGTGGTGTGAGCAAACAGTCTTTATAGGAGTCTGGGATAACAAGTGGGATAATCAATATTTCAGACAAGTTGATCTCTGAAGCAGTTCATCATTGGTGGATGGTTTCACATGACTTCCAGGTGGATTCTGGGAGTTGGAGTCCGTAGTATTAGTTTATAGTACTGGAGGCGCGACACTAAGGTTTTGAGTGCTCCTAGTCAGTATTAATGATCTACCAGTGGTCAAACCACAAACCTGCAGCAAGGTATTGTGCACCCAAAGCTCAAGGGCAATGAAGGCTATCCCATCTGGTCGAAACCGATAAAAGGGCTACTGCGGCACAAGTCACAGAAATGTCTAATGATATTTTAGTGAGGAACGTGTCACAACACAGTCCATCACACTCGGCTGTAGACTGGTCAGACCCCTGTCCAATATCAAAAATCCTACAATGGGTAGATAAAAGGTAGCAAATTTAGCTGTCAGGCTACCTGCTTCACTAAGTGCTGCTGCACAGAGAGTATTATTTGGCATAGATGGTTGTGCATGTGGTATGTTTAATTTTCTTGCATAATTTTAAAAAGTGGGAAGGCTGAGCTCCCTCTTTACCCATACAATTTCATTCAGGTTGTTTTAAAATCACTCCTAAAGGTCTAGCAGTATGTTTTCTCATATGATACAGCTCATATAAGTATGGCAAAATTATACTTTATATATTTAACAATTTATCTTCTTGATTTTATTGTCTGTCTTTTGCTTTGCTGAAAGATGTTGCCACGTAAGGCTTACATCAACAGAACTCTACTGTATGAATATGATATTACTAGTACTAGTACCTATTTCAAGATTTTACACTCATGTTATATTACCAACTATACAGGAAATGGAATGATATACTATACTTTTATTCATCTTGCTGTGTGCGTTCAGCTGATAAGGTTCACCACACAGACAAATCTGAATCAACTTCTCGAGTCAAAAGTTTAGTTCTGCTTCTCAGTTGGATAAATAAATAAATGCGACTTACATACTTGACTTCACCTCTAACCAGGTGTCTTTCCATCACACAATCCTGCTAAACATTTTTCCTCTTGTGAACGTACTTACGGGTGGCTATGGCAGCACTGGAGCTCAAACTCACAACCTCCTGTTGGGGTGACAGCTTAGTCCGCTGCACCACTCGGGAACACATGAAGCAGTTAAGATTAATGAAGAAAATATTATATATATTTTAAGCTTAATATGCGGCATCGTCTCACGTGGTGCAGCTGTCTAATAGTTTTCCCAGCATCAGTAGGTTGTGAGTTTGAATCCCAGCAATACTATAGTTGTCCATATACGGAAGCCCAAGAGGAAAATATGCCAGATGGGACTGTGTGATTTTCCATTTTCGTTCCCAAATATTCCATTATTGGAAAAAGTAGTAACTCTCGTCTTGTTATTCAGTAACTACTATTTATTATTCTGTGCTCTGAAGCTAATTAGTACATTTTGTAGCCAAGAAATAAGTGTGAGAAATAAGAGTGCAGGAACACATTTGGGTCTCCTAGAGTTTCGGGAGTTGACGTCTAATATTTGCTAATTCTGGTGTACATCAT